>NW_026068155.1:61252-76988 GCF_014885135.2 Alexandromys fortis | reverse complement strand
ATGCCTGTTTTCACTAGGTGTGATGGCACATATCTTCAATCCCCATACTTAAGAGGCAGACTGGTGGATTTCTATGAGTTAGAAGCCAACTTTGTCTGCATTGGGGAGTTTCAGGCCAGCCAGGACTACAACAGAGTAAGGCCCTGTCTCATTAAATAAATAAATAAATAAATTTAATTAAATAAAAAAATAGATGCCGATTTCTCTCATCTGTTGCCTTTGTTTTGTTAGGCTAGACAGTGTTCTTGATTTATTTTGATTTTAGACATATTACTCTCATTATATGCCTCATGTTATGTCAAGTACAGAGGATAAAAAATAAAATCAGAAAAAAATAAATAAAATAAAATCAGACTGAGATCTTAATGGCTAGCAAAGTTTGATAATATGGTCCAGGAGTGCCTTTCTTAATGACTTTCCCAACTAGTCTCACCTCCCAAAGACTGCTTTCCCAACTGCTTCTCAGCCTTATCTATGGAATGTTTGGGTTTGGCTTCTCACACTCACAAAGTGTGCTGAAGAGCAAGAGGAAGAACTGAGAACAGGAGTTCTTGGAAAGAAAGCGCACCTTTTATTGAACCTTCTTCAAGGCCGATTAACTGATTAGAACTTCAAAGGTTGTGGAAAAAGTCGGAATGCTGCTGGTCCAGAGCCTGATTTAGTTTATCTTGGGCTATATTTAGCCCCTAAAAAGTTTTTTTAAGTCAAAATTTATTCATTTTATTTTATGATAGTGTTTTGTCTTCATGTATGTTTGTGCACCATGTGATTGCTTGGTGCTTGAGGTAAGAAGAAAACATCTATCCCCTGGAAGTGGAGTTACAGTTAGCTGTGAGTCACTATGTGGGTGCTGGGACTTGAACCTGGTTCCTCTGAAAGCCATGCTCTTAATTGCTGAGCCAACTTATCAGCCTGATATATATTTAGTTTCCGTAATTTCTATTCCTTAGCCACCTCTGTTTCTGACCCAATATCCTTGTAACTAACAGATAAAATAATTTGGGATGTATTAATGTAACACACCCCTAATTTCCATGACCCAAAAGGCTAAGATTGACATCAGATAACCTTTAAGACCTATAGCTCTGATTTCTCCTCTTGGTTGTAACTGTTATCTTTACCAATGTGTTTAAAAGGTGCCTTGCTTGGTGCTTTTCTTATTCCTGGGCTATACCTGACTCTAGAATAAAGTGTCTCTTACCCTCTTTGAGGTGAGAGTGGTATTTTTGTGTTGATAGTCATAACAGCACAGAATAGGTCAAGACACAGATGGGCTAAAAGATTCAGATACTACTACATTCCATACAGATACTGTCATTCTATGTTTGAACCCCGCCCCTTTCTAGGTCTTATTTATTTTCTTCACCTAGCACATTGGGGTGTTGGAAAAAAAAACCAGAATTCCTGGGGGGAGTTCTAAAAACACAGATGCCTGATCACTACATCCCACAGATTCTGGTTGTTTGGGGATGGGGCTCAAATACCAAAGTTCATTACATTTCTCAATTAGATCTCACAAGTTGGGGATGAAAACCACAGAACTCTGAGTCTATCAGTTGGCCCTTTGGGGAAAAGCAGTTTTAAAGACCAAAAAAAAAAAAGGAGATTCACACACGAAGCTTCAGGGACAGATTAGTGACTAGAAGATAGTGAGCTATGTATTCATGGTCCATGCTACTTTGGTAAAGGTATTATACTTCAATTAAAATTAAAGTGTTCTTGGGATAACAAAATGAAGAGTGTGGCTCCTGGTAGGTCCAGTGGATAGGCCCACACCCAGGAGTATTTGGCAGCACAAATTGAACTGTGGTTTGTTTGTTTATTATTTACTAAGAGGAGGACTCACAGTTGGGAAGGGATGAGGAGGTGGGTCTGGAAGGAGCTGGGAGAGGAGTAGGCGGTTGTATGAGCAAAGAACACTATATGAAATTCTCAAGTAATTGATGAAAACATTTCATTAAAAAAGATTAGTGGTTGAGCCGGCTGTGGTAGCGCATGTCTTTAATCCCAGAATTTGGGAGGCAGAGGTTGTGAGTTTGAGGCCAGCCTGGTCTACATAGTGAGTTCCAGGACAGCCAGGGCTGTTGCACAGAGAAACCCTGTTTTGAAAAACAAAACAAGGCTGGCCGGTGGTGGCACATGCCATTAATCCCAGCACCCAGGAGGCAGAGGCTGGTGGATCTCTGTGAGGTCTAGGCCAGCCTGGACTACAGAGTGAGTCCAGGGCAGTCAGAGCTGGTACACAGAGAAACTCGCCCTATCTCGAAAAAGCAAGAAAAAAAAGATTAGTGGTAATTGAATTTGTTTTAGCATTGGGTAATTTGATTGACCTCTTTTGGCCTCCCTGGTTATCCAATGTGAGCTCGAAATTTCACCCAGCTCAAACGCTCTAAATACTATTCTAAGGACAGTCCGGGATGTGACTGCTTTGTGACTGTCAGAGCATCACACCCAGAAAGTGGGAAGGATAAAGAATGGACCTCTTCAGCGCACAAAGAGGATGAAGTCAGTTTTAAACAAAGCAAGCAATTAGGAAGCTCACTTTCCTTCTCAAGAACGAGTTCTGTATTTTTAAGTTAGAGTACATGCCGGGCGGTGGTGGCGCACACCTCTAATCCCAGCACTCGGGAGGCAGAGGCAGATGGATCTCTGTGAGTTCGAGGCCAGCCTGGTCTGTAGAGCGAGTTCCAGGACAGGCTCCAAAGTCACAGAGAAACCCTGTCTTGAAAAATACAACAAAACAAAATCACAGAGCATGCAAGCTGTAAATCTCGACAGCTGCTGGGATGAAGAGGAAGCCCTGGATTTTGAGTTAGGGTCCAAGCAAGAGGGCATGTTCACTAATGAAGGTTGAAATGGTCTCCAAGTGCAAGTGGATTAACTATATTAAAAAGGATTATTGTTTCATCTGTATGTGAGTGCCTCTGTGAATTTATGAGCACCACATACTTTTGGCCAGAGAGCATAGGATCCCTGGAGCTAGACTTACTGATAGTTGCCAGCCGCTTGCTGTGAGCGAGGTCTTGTTCTTTGTAAGAGCAGTAAGCCCTCTTAAACACTGAGCAATCCCTTCAGCTCTGGGTTAACTCCTAAGGATGAAGACAATAGTATGCCATTTTCTAATCTTGGGAGCCAACCAGAAAGTCCGTCTCCACCTAGAGGCAGAGTCGGAGCTCAGATTCCATCCTTTCCACCTGGAGGAAGTTTAGCTTTCCCATAAAGGGCCTTTACAGAGCCCTGGAATCTCCACCTTCTTGAAAGGAAATTGAAGACCTAAGAATAGTAATTGTAAGTTGTAAGGGGGCAGGGAATTGGAGTTCAGGTGAAAAAACAGATCAATCCAGAAAGGCCCATCCTCATAGCCGCAAGGCTACCAATCCCGGTCTATCTAGAGAAAGAGAAGCCAGCAGATATGCATATTAATCTGACCACGAGTTAAGCTGTTAGAACTGTGGAGAATCTCTTCCTGCAAAGCAAGTTTCTCTTTTGTGCTAGGTCTTTCACCTTTTCCTCTACCAGCATGGGGTTCCTTATCTAAGCCATTGGGATTCATTCATGGCAAATAATTCTTCCAGGCTTTTTGAATGCATTTGCTTCTGTTGTGTTATAGTACATTGCATGCATTCTTTTCTTCCTTCCTTCCTTCCTTCCTTCCTTCCTTCCTTCCTTCCTTCCTTCCTTCCTTCCTTCCTTCCTTTCTTTTCTTTTTTTTAGACAGAGTTTCTCTGTTACGGAACTCTGTAGACCAGGGTGTCCTCAAGCTCAGAGATCCACCTGTCCCCCAGTGCTGGGATTAAGGCCTGTGCCACCACTTCCTGGCTTTTCAACGTACTGTTTTCATATGACAGCAATCATTGTTAATGACTGCCATTGACAGAGCTAGACCTGTTATTTTTATGTGGTGTGTGTGCTCGTTTGTGCTTTTGAGAATCCGTGTGTGTGGGAGTCAATGGAGGCTGGATCTCCTGGAACTGGAGTTACAGCTGCCATGTGAGTGCTAGGAAACTCAGATCCTTTGCTAGGGCAGCAGGTGGTCTAATCTGCTGGGCCATCCCTCTAGCTCCCCCTTGATATTTAAAAAGATATTTTTATGTGAATGTGTGTGTACCTGAGTATGTGTATGCACATCATATGCATACAGGAGCCCATGGGGAGGGGTCAGACGATGTGTCAGATTTCTTTAGAACTGAAGACAGTGACTCACCATGTGGGTGCTGGGAACCGAACCCAGATCATTTGCAGGAGTAGTAAGTGCTCTTAACTGCTGAGCCATCTCTCTAACCCTTGCTTTAACTATTTTTGATGAAATTTGCAAAAGGAATACTTGTACAATTGGATGTTTTGCAGATGAGTACAACTCACGTAGGAGATGCTAGGAACGAGTCAAAACTGGCTAAGTAGCTTCACATTTCCACACTCCTTGAGTAAACACTTATATTTAGTAAGGTCATTTAAAAACAACTTTTTAGGGGCTGGAGAGATGGCTCCGTGGTTAAGAGCATTGCCTGCTCTTCCAAAGGTCCTGAGTTCAATTCCTAGCAACCACATGGTGGCTCACAACCATCTGTAATGAGGTCTGGACAGAGTATTGTATGCATAATAAATAAATATTTTTAAAAAAACAAACAACTTTTTACTTAGCCACATGCAAACACTGGTTACAACGAAGGCTCCCAAACTCAATAAATGCCATAAATTACTTATAGAATCAGACACAATTCTAACCAATGGGATTTTGCACTATGCAAAATACTGTCATTTAAAGGAAGCTTCAAGTAATGATCTTTACAAAGATTTATTTAATATTATTAGTTTCGTTACTAACCCCAGCTGGTCCGGAACCTGCTAGTGTGGAATTTACTATGTAGATCATGCTGGCTTTGAGTTTATCATAACCCTTCCTGCTTCCGGCTCCCAAGTGCTGGGATTAGAGGTCTGAATCACCATGTCTGGTTTGTCGAATTTAGGTGTTAGATTGCTACCAATGGGGTCGGAAGGAACTTTTTTTTTTCTTTCAGTTTTCCAAGGCAGGGTTTCTGTGCAGTTCTGCAATTCCCTCTATAGGGCTGGCCCTGAACTCAGAGACCCGCTTGCCTTTGCCTCCTGAGTGCTGGACTAAAATGTGCACCACCAATCATCCTGTGGAAGGAACTTTCTAAAGTGAACATGTTTGACCTTAACTATGGTTATAGCTTCATAAGGTCTAAACTTATGTAACGTTAATATAAATTAACTTTATTATACAACATGATTAAATGTGACCTGGAAGTAAGCCAAATAAACCCTTTTCTATTAAAAAAGAAAGGTGGGGAAAGTTCTTTTAATTACATTTAGGTATTAATTTTTATTCATTTATTTATATTCTTTCTCTGGGGGGGGCATGTGAAGAGGTCAGAGGAAATCTTGTAGGAGTTAGTTCTCTCCTTTCACCAAGTAGCTCCCAGGAATTGAACTCAGGTCACCAGGCTTGGCAACAAGTGCCTCTGTACCAGCTGAGTTCTTGTACCCACGCCCAAGTAATGAAAACATAAAGCAGGAAAGAAAGAAGGTGCACCCCAAAGCCACAGGGTTCAATTCAACATAAATTTGTACTTTATTGGAATTTTGCATCCTGAGAATAAAATTTTATCTGACAAGTGAACAACGAGAGAAGCAGCAGTGAAAGTCTCAGAGGCAGGTATCCTTCATTTTGGCACAGCTGGATATAGGCTGAGTTCTTTCAGGGGAGTCAATCCTGGACTCCAGGGGGAAGAGGAATTCATTCCACAGGCTACATAACACTACAAGATGCATGAAAGTTCGTGGTTTGAAGGACATATCCACTGTTATTCTCTTCTGGTAAAGCTGTCCAAACAGGAATCCTCTGCCAAAATGTAGAAGTCATTTATATTTCAACCAGATTTTTTTTTTTGAACAATGACAGCTCTGTAGCTATCTGGATGTCCTGTTCTTGCAATAGAGATTCACACTTGTATGTGGTTAGTCCAAGGATGGCAAACTAGCTTGTAGATTATATAATTTCAAACATTTGAAACTTGTTCCAAAGTCCAGGCATTAAAACAGTTTCCAACTATTTGATTACAATAAAACAGAAAAGCAGGAAAATTACGCCAAGATAAAAAGCAAATCAAATAAGCAGGAGTAAAAGGAACATTAGAGAACTTATTGCCTTGCTTATCACACAAACATCACACAAACTTTAAGAGGCTGAAAAATTGTCATTTAGACCAACATGACACCAGAACACTGCACATTTGAATCCTGTGTGTGTACATGGACATGCCTCAGTGAATCAGTTCAGTTCCAGAATCCTGAAACAAACCAAAACTGGGCAAATTATAATTCGAATTTATAGCCCAATCTCTCTCCTCCTCCTCCTCCTCCTCCTCCTCCTCCTCCTCCTCCTCCTCCTCCTCCTCCTTCCTCTCTCTCTCTCTCTCTCTCTCTCTCTCTCTCTCTCTCTCTCTCTCTCTCTCTCTCTCTTTCCCTCTCCCTCCCCCCTCTCTCTCTCCATCATCCAGGAACTAGGAAGCAATATGTTGAGAGGGTCAAATAATCCTGATTCTTTTAGAAAAGTGGCTCCCAACTTTTTCATTATATGGATCTCTAAATTCCTTCCCCATTTTCAAGTACATATTAAAGTACACTTAAGGACGCCTTCCTATTTTCCATTAAATACAAGCACACTTCCGTTCACAGTTTCTGATCAGTGTTGGTAAGCAATGTTGAAAGACAGAACAGGAAAGAACATGAGCAAAATGCATGCTGATTCCATGTCTTGTTTGGCTGGTGGAGAAGGAATGTGATAGGTCAGTGTGTGGCCTTTAGTGTTATTTTTCGAATTAATTCTTGAAAAAGGCTCAAGGATACTTTCCACTGCTCTCTTTATCTGCCCCAAGCTAGAACCACTGGTTTACACCCACCTGTTCTCCCTAAATCAAGTATTACTATAGTACAATCATTCATGTTTAACAAATAGGGTATTGGCAACAAAAGTGACTATGGAAAAAAATAAATCAAGCGCACACTTACTCTAGGGTGTTACCAAGAAAGAAAACAACAATGTGGATTGAAAGCCACATCTCCTTAGAAATTATGTAATTATTCGATCCAATATTTCTATTAGTCAGTTTCTAAGCATATGAGCACACGAAAAAGACCTTCAATATCCCTGTGAGGTAGGTCCAGATGTCGTCCCCACTTCAACAATGAGAACATGAGGTACAGAGGGATTAAGCAGCCAAGATAAAAATTAAACCAAAAGCGACTTGGGGTTGAACTCTAGGCCATTTTCCTTTCCACTTAATTTTCTAAATTCATTCCAATAGATTTTGTTGAGGGTAGGGAACTTGGTGAGACACTGAAGCAGATGTGAAATTGAATATGCAACTCTTGACATACTCTAAGGGGACACTTTTCCATGTCTGCTGTTGTCACAGCTCCAATTCTTGCCTGGATACCAACTGCATAGTTGTATCCCACATGCAAACAGAGATCCCAGCCCTTGCTTCCTAGGGAAATGCTATTCACTTTTCTCAGCACAGAGGGGATAGGTCTACCAGAGATTTGGTTCTTTGAGTGTGCTTTATTAACACACATCGACTAGCAGCCAGGCAGCAAACTGAACTTAAACTGTGCAAGGCACTGTGAGTTTCCACCAAGTCTGCACAGTCAAGATCTTCCACGGCTTCTCAGAACCATGGTGTGTTAGATCATTTCTCATTTTTTCTTTGTTGTCCAGCTCAAGGTTCAACCCTCTCCTTTTACAGTTGGAAACACTGACATGTACTTTGGGTCACTTGCCTGGGGGGCCACAATATTAGACTGTTTGTTCATTAAGTTTGACTTTGACAAAATTCACAGAAAATGGAACATATTCTCAGGTTGCCATCATCAAAATAAAAAGGCTGGCTCAGAATCAGGTAAGGAAATGTTGGAACAAGGTAAGGATTACATACATTCACACAGATATACAAACACTCACACATACATACATGGAAGGATATACTTATAGATATCTTCAATTATTTTAGCTCACAAGTATATGAACAAGTATTAATAAACTTATTCTTCACCATGAAAAACTTCCCAACAGTTCACCACTCAAGGGATCCTGAATGACTTGATAGTTGTAAAACAGATCTTTTTCTTTTCTTTTTTTTTTAAAAGAAGCAGATTTTTATAGGCATATTTAGACTTAATTTCAATGAACTTGAACACTTCCAGTTAATTTAGTAAAAAAAAAAGTATTTCTACTATGTGAATTGTTCCAATTAATCAGGTAAGTACACTCTATATTTGCCTAGGGCATATAGTAAATTCAAATGAAATTTTGTTTGTGGTCTGCATGTTCAAGTAGTGCTTTAATTTTTAAGTGGCAGCTTATCTGTAAACAAAAATCAAAGTGCTAATGACTTACAAGGTCACAGACGTTTGGAATACCTAACTCTTGATAGGTTTACAAATGTTATTGAGCTTTACTCAAATTATCAAAGGCAATAATAACTCTCAGTAAAATGGCAATGCTAGGCATGAACACAGTTAAATTTCTGAGATATTAGTGTTTATAGAACATGCTAGTATAAGAAATATATGAGTTTTAGTAGGGTCTTTAATCAAAGACCACTGTCCTTCCAGAACCATGTTGAATTCTATGCTTACTAGCATTAAAATTACAGTAATTTTAAGTGACTGATAGTTTTACTCAATGATATTTTGTCATTAATGTATCTCATGTTTGGAAGATAAGTAAATGGGCTTAAATAAGAGGCAATCAATAACCTTGTGCTATCACGCCTAGTTGAAAAGAATAATTTCTAATAATCTACCAATTCATTCACTCTGCTTTCTTCCACATACCATGCTATCTTTGAAAAAGACAAGGCACTTTCCCATCTACTTCTAAAGTTACAATAATCTCTTTCCTAAATTAACATGTGGTAAGAGGGGAAAAACATAGGACATGTCTGAGATGGAGTTATTCGGCTAATGACATTTGTCCATATTTTTATTAATAATATAGATGCTACTTGCCTTATGGACAAGCTTTAAAATGACCAATTGAATCAATTTATTAAGCCAATCTTGGACCAAATGAGAAGTAACAGAAACCATGCTCTTTCTTTTCTTTTCTTTGGAGACAGGGTCTCATTCTGTAGCCCAGGCTGTCTTCCAATTCATGGCAATTCTCTTGCTTTAGCTTCTGAAATTGTGGGATTAAAAGTGCAAACCAGCATGCCAGGGTTTTCAGAATGTGACTTAGAAAAAAAGTCTTTTAACTTGCAATCTCCAAGTCTGGTGAGATTGAAATGCTTTGGCAAAAACATGCTATTTTAAAATGTTTTTCCTCTGGAAACTACCATGGCAGTTTTAATAAAGGGATATTATGTATCAAAGAAATTAAAGTTAGTTTTTTTTTCAATCAAAAATAACTTTCACAAAATAGTTGGTTAACCCAATGGAAAAATACAAGTTACACTCTATCCTGAGGCTAAGGGAAAAACAGTTTGGTGGGGGAGGAATTAGAGACCAAGGTGCACGCTGTCACATTAGCATTTGTTGTGAGTCATTTCAATAAGAAGGAAACTCATCCCCAACCAAACTAATCACCCCCCTGGCGGGGAAGCAGTGTGAAACAAAGAAAAGAAAAAAGCCAGATTGTCTTCTGTGTAGTTCGAGAAACTATGATTAGTCAATCACTATATTGAACAATCAATTAACACATGAGTAGTTCTAATCAAATTGTCATATTGTAAAATGTTATTTTTAATGACAAATACTATTGCAACTTGAATTATACTTGGTCACCTCCAGATACAAGCTATTCCTATTTTAATATCTGTTTCATGGAAACAATTCGTTACACTTCTTGTTTTTTTGTGTTGTTGAACAAAATGAAGTGTGATTTGTCCACGGCAGAAAAAGTTTCTATGATCACTACTTGGTCAAATTCTAAGGCTCAAAATGTAATGTAAGATTGCCAAGGGCTGACATTCACAAGGAATTATCTTACCAGTAAGGATTAAGATTTTTGTATTATGATGGAATGGAAATCAATTTTGGTATTTAAATGGCACAGTATGAAGCATAAATCTGATGACATTAGCTGCAACGTAAAACATAGATATGATTTTCCCTGACCTTAGCTATAAAACAAGACATTGGGTATGCATTTTCAGAGGCTTTCTTCTTGTCTATAAAAATACACCTTCAATCCTGCAGCAGGCAGACGTATTTGCAGGCATACACAATAAATATACTAGAATTTAGAGATCTGGGGTGGCTGGGTGACATGGCAGGGATGGGTCTCCAAAAGTGTTTGTGCAAACCATTAGAACAACATCAAACTGGTCTTTCCTCCTCTGGTCAAGGACTAAGGATTTCAGATTAGGCAAAACTTTTAAAAGTGGCTTTAAAAGGCTTGACCTTGTATGCAGAAATGATTGAATGAACTGACTTAAAAGCAGTTAAGAGTAGAAGGATAAAGAGAATGGATTCAGTAACTGCAAGTACAAACAATGCCCATATACAGGCATTCCCTTGCAGTTGAATTCGTGTGATATCAAACTTTTGTTATATTTTAATTTCAAATTGTAGTAGAACCAGAGGGGTAATCTCACTCAATTTAACTGTAAAAAAAAAAAAAGGAGAAAGATGCATGTTCCAACCAAAACACATGATCAATTTACAAACAATACAATTTTATCTAAATTATACTTGTCTTTCTCATTGATAATTTCAAAATGTTTAGATAAGATTCTCAAGCAGAAGGCTAAGAATATTTTCCCAGCTCTGACTAGACTACTGCATAGTCCTAACCCTACAGTTTCTCAGCACTCTTTCTCAATGTAGAATGCAGGCTAAAATGTGGCTTTCATGGAGGCCTTGATATCTCACAAGATTAAAAATCTCAAAACACTTTTTTGATTTTTTTTTTTTTGAGACAGGGTTTCCCTGTGTAGCCCTGGACGTCCTGGAACTCATTATGCAGATCAGGCTGGACTTAACTCAGAGATCCACTGCTTTAGCCTCCTAAGTACTGGGATTAAAGGCCTGCACCAGGATGAATTGGCTCTCAAGACACTTAAAAGGGGAAATTCTATGTATTTTCAAAGGAGGGAAATGATACATAGGGGAAAGGAAATGAGAGCTAACGCAGCCATAAGATGAGTTAGATGTCAACTATTTTGAGGGGTGGAACAGAGGACAAATGGAGAGCAGTGAATTAAATGGAAAAAATAAGATTCTTGGTCTCAGGTGTAACGCACAAGGTCTGAACTAATGGTTTCAATTTTAATCCACTTTGTTAGGAAGGGCAATCTTGCCCCACACCTGAAATTTAACATACTCATGTTGGCTTTGCCACAAAACAGCATGTTAAAGGTCTCTACATTCAAAAGGATGCTTGCAAACTTCATATCAAAATCTACGTGGACATGTTGGCAATACATTAATAATAATCCTGTAAACCATGGCATACCACATTTTACATTATGCAAAGAGACAATATTTACAAGTCTTTAGGAGTTTAAATATTTTATCCACTAACATAAGTGACAATTTAGCAAAGTGCAGGAGGAAACCAGTGCTATTAATTGCATGTTCTTTAAAAGCAGAGTAAAACCATTTCTAAAAGCTACCAAAAGCGTATTTGGGTGTGTCCAGTAAGGGATTACAGAACATTAAATAGCCTAGAAAATGATGCGTATTTAGAAACGGTGAGTGTGAAAATCCTAAGGCAGCATGCTCAGAACAAGGGTTTTGTTTGTTTCTTTACACACCGGCACTGATGTTTTTAGTGTCAACTACATATAATTGTATATGTTTGTGTGTATTTATTTAAAAATTGAGAGTGCAAAACACAAGCCTCATTTAATAACAAAAAAGATGTGCAAATTGCCTTCTTAAATCAACACAAATAAAAGAGTGAGAAGAATATTCTACTGTTATAAAGAATAAATTGAACACAGCAAAGGAGACTTCTCCATTCCAAGATCATCTACAAGGCACTAAGGGTAGGAAATGACAGAAAACACAGAAGTGACCGAACAAAACTCCTCAGTCAGGTCGGAATATGGGGTATTTTGGTAAGAATTCTATTAGGATTACCTGTAAAAAAAAAAGAATATATTGACAAAATAATCTTTATTTAAAGTACATAAACTTGCAAAGTCTAGTTGATTTCCACAGGACTGTATTTTCATTCAGAATTACAGGAAGTAAGTAAAATATACAAGATGTGACAAAACAGGCCTGTTTTCAAAACTGAGCAGGACGGTGAACCTACCCGTTAGAACTGACAGCTGCTACTGCCTGATTTCTAACAGTTACTTTCTTAGAACCAAATTCTATTACATTTTTATATCCTAGAGCCAAGTAGAAGAGATTAAAACTACTTTATACAGATTAGTTAGGAAAAAATACCAGTTTTTATTTTATTTTTCAATTAAAGCAGCTAATATTAGTTGAGGATTATTATTTTTTGAAAGTTGTTTGCAAAATAGGAGTTGTCCAAACGATTGACTATAAAACAAGTGAATTGCAGAAGGGCTTCCAAGATTTCTGTTTTTGTGAGACAAGAGGCTCAATTTGTGGCCCTGGCCAGCCTGGAACTCTCTATATAGATCAAGCCGGCCCCAAACTCACAGACACCTACCTGCTTCTGCTTCCAAGTGCTGGAATTAAAGGCAGGAGGAACTTCTCTTATTAAGCTATTATTATCATCATGATGAAGACAGTCCTAAGGATCAAACTCAGGGCTCTAGATGCTGGACAAGCACTTTACCAACTGCACTATAGTCTCAGACCTGGCATGTTTAATGATAAACATTGGGGGCTTGGAAGATCCATGATAGTGGGCTAGATCATGTTGTTTCTAAGTGCTCTTATGCTCTATGATTAAAGCTGCCTGTTTTCTTTTCTTTTTGAAATTGTTTTGAGATAGGGTCTCATTATGTTACCCTGGCTGGCCTGAAACTTCAAGATCCACTTGCCCCTGACACCCAAGTGCTGGGATGAGAGGTGTGTGCCACTGCACCCAGCAAGACTGCATATTTTCAGTAAAAATTCTTAGCCAATATTTAAATCTATTTTTAATAGATTTTATTTATTCAATAGTTTATTCACTCCAAGTTAAATTTCAGCCATATTAAAGATGAACCAGATAGCCAGGTGGTGGTGGCACCTGAAGGCACAGGCAGGTGGATCTCTTGTGAGTCTGAGGACAGCCTGGTCTACAGAGTGTGAGTTCCAGGACAGCCAGGGCTGTTACACACAGAAACCTTGTCTCGAAAAAACTAAACCAAACAACCAAACAGGAAAAACAAAACAAAACAAACAAAAACCAAAAAAAAAAAAAAAAAAAAAAAAAAAAAAAAAAAAAAAAAAAAAAAAAAAAAAAAAAAAAAAAAAAAAAAAAAAAAGAAAAGAAAAGTCAGGTACGAGATGACTTTATGGGGGGAAAAAAAGAAAAAAAAAAAAAGAAAAGAAAAGCCAGGGATATGGTTCCAGAATTGAAAGTTAATTCCTTATGTAAGTTTTTTTATTCTTTTTTTTTTTTTTGACACACTTGCACCGTGGTGTATTTTGCTAGGCAGCAGCTGTTCTCAGTGCTGTAGGTTAGGGTGTACAACATTGTGAGCTGAGACTTTTCTAAGATGTACATGATACTTTAGGTTGGCCACGAATCTAAAGAAAATGAATGGTGGCCTCTATGCCCCAACAGACAGACGTTCAGGCTGAGAAGCTAAAGGGCCTGAACAACAGATGGCAAACACAGTAAGCAATACACAGCATTTGGGGTGAAATCACAAGAATAATTAAAACAGCTTCATACTTACATATTCCATCATATTGCTAGTTTCACATTTCCTTTTAGTCAACTTCCAGTGCAAAGCAAGCTAAAAAGGTAGAGTTTGGTTAAGAATTTTTCTATCATCTTTGGTTAATTGCAATGTACTATATTTGAATAAGAGTAAAATCTAGGCTGCATGACATAAAACAGCGCCTCAAATACCTTACCCAGAAGATATGCTAGTAAGGGGGGGAAAAGGATTAAATTTGCTAATCCATTCCTTTGTGTGCTGGATTAATTCACTTAGTACTTACTTTTTCAATTTGATAACTCAAAACTATAAATAGGGTACCTACTTGCCTTACATTTCTTACCTTGTGGTATAATCTGTTATTTTCCCATTCTAGTAACTTCTGAATTGATCTTCTGGTCTAAGAAAAAGGATTAAGATTCCATGAGAAGATAACTTAAACATTATAAGCTACATGTATCTGTTTTTTGTCTTTTTGTAAGGCATTACTCATTTTTTTGTTTTTTATTACAAATCAGAAAAAAGTGCAACATATATAGAAACTGCCAAAAGTGAAATAACACTTTGAGTGGTTACTGCATAACTATAAAAAAAAATCTGTGAGTTCGAGGCCAGCCTGGTCTACAAAGGGAGTTCCAGGGCAGGCTCCAAAGCTACAGAGAAACCCTGTCTCAAAAAACAACAACAACCCCCCCAAAACAAACAAACAAACAAAAAAAGATCTCTCCACCCACTCATCCATCCATCAAATTTTAATTTATGCCTTTTTTTTAAAGATTTATTTATTAAGCATACAATGTACTGCTGGCAAGGAAGGCACCAGATCTCATTACAGATGGTTGTGAGCCACCATGTGGTTGCTGGGAATTGAACTCGGGATCTCTGGAAGAGCAACCAGTGCTCTTACCCTCTGAGCCATCTCTCCAGCCCCTAATTTATGCTTTTCCAAATGAAGTATGCATATGAATTGCTGTGTGGTACATGGCCATGCACTGGACAACTATGGAAACCCATCAACAGTGCTAACACGGAGCAGCAGCAGCTGTGGGCCTCATAAAGATGTTCGAGAACCTTTCTCGGGACTACTTTTTCAGTAAACACCTCACATTCCAAACTAAGCTGGTTCAGCCCAGGTTTTCCTAGCAGATGGTGAAGTGTAATGTAGAGAGGCAATGCAGGAACCGGATATAGCAGAGTCTCTCCATGCTAATCCATTCAAAATGCATGTATATTGGAGGGTGTTAGAAAGTTTCTAAAGCTTTTGAAAACGCAGGAAGATTACCAGGCATTTTTGATTCTTATTGGAAAGGGTTTTTGATTAACATAAAAGAAGGAAAGCCAGATGCTCCCCAGCATTTGGGAGGTGCACTCCCGTGAGTTCTGCACAGTTAGGAGTAGGTGCCACAAGTGAGATCCTGCCTCAAAATACATAAATAAGAAAAGGGAGGAAGGAGTCATTTGTAAAAAAAAAAAAAAATTGAAAAGAAAATTCAGTAGAAAGACCTGTATTTTGATCATGAAATGATGCATTCGATTGTTGAACTGTCCACACTGCTTCAGGGCAATACACAAATGAGAAAGAAAATCCTCAGACTTGTATGGGACCACCAAAGACCTTCAGAGACAACAGAATCTCGAGAAAGAGCAAAGATTAAAGCCATCACGTGTCCTGATGTGAAACTCTTAATTGAAAGGATAATCAAAACAGTGGGACACTAGTGTAAAAGACAGACATAATGGCTGCTCTTGCAGAGGACTGGGATTCAGCTTCTAGCATCCATGCTGGGAGATTTATAACCACTTGTAATTCTTACTCCAGGGGATCTGACACCTCTTTCTGGACTCCATGGGTGCCAACACACACACACACACACACACACACACACACACACACACACACACACACACACACA
>NW_026068155.1:16159-60595 GCF_014885135.2 Alexandromys fortis | reverse complement strand
AAAAAAAAAAAAAAACATAAAACCCAGACAGGAAGAAAATAAAAAAAGAAATCAAAAGGCAACATGCAGAATGTGAGACCATTATCTGCAAGTCATACACCTGAATTAAACTCCCAAACATGTAAAGAACCCCCACAATGGAACAGAAAACAACAAAACAACCAGCAAAGAACCAGTCTAAACCGGTCCATTAGCAGAAGGGCCAACTGGTGAGAGAGGAAAAAAAAATTCTTTAGGCTTTTGTTTAAACCACTCTGCTTTTAATTTCTCACCATGAGTGGGAGGTGGGAGGTGGGAATGGGGGGTGGGGAAGAAGTCAGCCATTTTGGAAGTATGCCACCTTCATTACCTAGTCATGGCTCCTCTCCCTACCAGTGTGCCTATCGGGAAATCTGTCTAATTCCCAGTTCTCAGTATGATGATATATGGATCGGTAGACCACTTGGATGCCAACTTTTTCATTGCTGAGACTAGCAGAATTCTGGAGGAGCAGAAGGAGGGAAAGGGTGAAATTTAGTAGGGGATGGTGGCACACGCCTTTGATCCCGGCACTCGGGAGGGTGACGCAGATGGATCTGTGTGATTTGAGGCCAGCCTGGTCTACAAAGTTCCAAGACAGCAAACTCTACGAGTGAGACTCTGTCTCAAAAAAGTTAATAAAGAAAGGTGTATAAATATCTAGCTTTTCCAGAGTTTGGTTTTGTGTTTTGCCTGCAGTCACTTCTGCTGTTGTGACACAAGGTGGCGCTCTAAGTCCAGGTTTCTGTATAGGCTCAGCAGTTTTCAAGATCTCACTTTTTCTCTTTTTTTCTTTTTGCCCCCCCCCCACTTCTTTTTTTAAGACAGGGTCTTACTATGCAGCCCGGGCTGTCCTGATAACTCACTGTGTAGATCAGGCTGGCCTCGAACTCACAGGGGTCTTAAACTTGCAAAGACCCACCTACTGCTGTCTCCTGAGTGCTGGGATTAAAAGAATGTATGAAGCCTGGTCAAATTTGCTAGTCTTACAGAGGATCTAGGTTGAGCACCCGAGTGGCAGCTCACAATTGTCTGTAACTCTAGTTTCGGAGCATGCAATGCCCTCTTCTAGCCTCCATGAACAACAGGTGCACAAGTGGTGCACATACATACATAAAGGCACAACACCCATACACATAAAAATAGAGAAATAAATAAGAAATTAAATAATGATAATCTCCCGCATAGAGATCATTTGACCTATATGGATTCACTGCTAAATTCTATCGTTAAGGAAGAAATTAGTATTTCTCAGTGATATCATCCAGAAAACAGGGGCAGAGCAAATCCTTCCTAACTTGTCTACAGGGCCATTATTTCCATAGTACTCAAACCAAATAAAGATGCTACACAAACATACCTGTAGGTTAGCTGGTATTTCTTTGTAAACAATGCTACAATAATCCCAAATTAAACATTATGAATACAATAAGGTATTTATCACAGCCAAGTGGGATTTGAAAATCAATCCATCATATTAGCAAATGTAAAGAAGAAATATCATGTGATCGTACCAATACATTTAGGAAAGGTTTCTGACAAAATGAAACAACACTGAGTGGACTCAGAATAGGAAGGAACTTCTTCAACTTGAAGAATAATATCTAGAAAAAGTACAGCTAAATTCATAGCTAAGATCACACATGGAACAGCTGAGGTACATAGCCAATATTACTATTAAAAGTCACAGTGAGCCAGGTGGTGGTGGCACACACCTTTAATTCCAATGCTTGGGAGGCAGAGACAGGCAGATCTCTGTAAGTTCGAGGCCAGTCTGGTCTACAGAGCTGGTTCTAGGATAGTCAGGGCCACACAGAGAAATCGTGTCTCATAAAACCAAAACAACAACAACAACAACAACAACAAAATCAGTGGTTGTCATAGCTAATATGATAGGACAAGAAAGACAAGGCAGAAAGAATGGGGTATGTATCTGGCTGCTCCCATTCCTGTAAGTTTACCATGGAGCAGGTGGCTTTTGAAAAGCAGATATTTAGTCCTCAAAGGTATGGCAGTGGAGACGCCCAAGATCATATTGCCTGAAGACGCAGTATCACATGAAGCACTAATTCTTGGCTCATGGACAGTCATCTTCTTGCCATGTCATTCTTTTTGGCAGAGGGGTGAGACAGCTATCCAGAGTTTCTTTAATAAGGACATTCATTCTGTTCATAAGGGCCCTGGCTCATGATGTAATCACTTTTCCAAAGCCCCACCCCCCCAATACCATCACGTGATGATTAGCTTTCAACACAGCAATTTTGGGAGATGTAAATATTTAGGCTGTACCATTCTGCTCCCCTGTCCCCAATTTCATATCTTCTCCCCCCCCCTTTTTTTTTTGGTTTTTCGAGACAGGTTTTCTCTGTAGCTTTGAAGCCTGTCCTGGAACTAGCTCTAGTAGACCAGGCTGGTCCCGAACTCACAGAGATCCGCCTGCTTCTGCCTCCCAAGTGCTGGGATTAAAGGCGTGCGCCACCAGCACTCAACATCATGTCCTCTTTTTACAGAATGCATTCATTCCATCGCAATAGTCCCCATTCCAACATCAACTCAAGTGGAATTTGAAATTACAAACACAATACTGTTTAGTTGAGAATCCACAAATAGAAATAGTAAAGTAGAAATTTAATAAACTATGAAGGAAATCACAAACTCTGAGGAAAGAAACAACTATCCAAATAGAAAGATATTCCAGGAACACAGGTGAACTAGACTCAATATTGTCAAAATGTCCAGTCTTCCCAAATTAATCTATATTTTAAAGTACTTTCAGACAAGGTCCCAGGTAGATATCATGAAAATATAAATAAACTGATTCTAGAGCTTATACAAAAAGGCAAACATCCAGAGTAATCAACCAAGAACTAAGGTCAGAGGGGAACAAAGTCAGAGGCTGACTACTACCTGTTTTCTTCACTTAGTATAAAACGTACATTTAAAAATTATTTACTCACGTATTTTATGTATAGGAGTACCCTGTCTGCACACCAGAAGAGGGCATCAGATCCCACTATAGAAGATTGTGACTCCACTCTGTAGTAGTTGGGAATTGAACTCAGGACCTTTGGAAGACCAGCCAGTGATCTTAACTGCTGAGCCACCTCTCCAGTCCCATAAATGACTTTAATCCAGCAAAGTGCTATTGATAAAAGTATTAATGGGACTGATAAGAGGGGTAAAAAGATAAATGCACATAAATCTAAAGCCATCTGATTTTTGACAAATGATGAAAGGCCTTCTATTGGAGAAAGAATAGTATAGTGTTTTTGCATATAGTTCTTGAACAAGTAGACATTCACAATTAAAAATGAATCTATTCAAAGATCATGGACATAAATGTAAACTGCAAAACTATAAAATGCCTATACTATAGCCTAAAACAAAATTGAGGTGACTTTAGGTTTGGTAATGGATTCTTAGATATGCAACCAAAAGGAAGAAGATATAACTAAAATCAAAAATTTTAAAATTCTGGTACAGATAGCTAATTGTTATGAGAATGAGAAGATAGGTAGTGGACTGGAGAAAAGATCTGCAAAGTACTTATCTTGAAGACTACTGGCAGGCACAGTATTTGGATCGTTTTCAAAAGTTGAACAGTATTCAAAGAAAGAGAAAACTGGGCAAGCCCCTGGCTTGTTACATAATGGTGTTCCTTTAAAAACGGATGTATGAGCATACTCTGGAAGGTATGCAGTCTTTCTTCTTCTTCTAGAAGTATCCCATACCTGGGTTATTAAAAATGGGGATGGTTGTGCACCATGGCACATGCTTTTAATTTTAGCGTTTGGGAAGGAGAGACAGTTGAACCTAAGACAGTATCTCAAAAACAAAAAACCCAAACTATAACAGTCCCCCAACAAATAAAAAACAACAAAACCAAATTCCCAAACAAAGGGATATGGTGAATAGCAAACTTTCAAAGAAGATACACAAATGGCAGGTAAGCACACAAAACCGTCTGCTCAGCATCATATGACTCCGTAGAGCTGGAAATCAAAATTGTGAAGTGCTGACTGTGGTGCACCAGCTGGGAAACACCACTGCACAGGTGTTCAAACAACCAAAATCTAAAACACTGACAATGCCAAATGCTGGGGCTGAGGCTGTGGAGAAACAGAAGTTGTAGTTACTGCTTGTAGGAATGCAGAATGGGTTGATACCATGGAAGGCAGTTTGACAGTTTGCTACAAAGCTAAGCATACTCCTACTGAATGATCAGCATCGTACTTCTTGGTACTTATTCAAATGAGTTTTAAAGTTTTGCTCACTCATCTTTATGATCGCTACATCTTGAATCAACTAAGATGGCCTTCAACAGATGAAGAGGTGATAAAAAAAAAGCATAGGATACTTAAACAAAGCAATAGTGTCCAGTGACTAGACTACCAAGGCTAGATCTGCTGAAATGAGCTACCAAGCCAAAACAAGTTTAAGAACCTTAAATATATCCCGGTAAGTGGAGAAAGTTAGCATAAAAAGACTATCTGAACTAATTTTAAGCATATGTTTCTAGAAGAAACAGAAACATTAGAGACAAAAAAGTTGAGTGATTGCTCAGGATTTGGAAGTGGGAGAGAGGGAGGAACAGGTACAGTACAGTAGACACTTAGGCCTGTGAAATTACTATTCAGTATGACACTGTGATGACAGATAGGATAATAAGCTGTTAAAACCCAAAGCATGTAGAATACAGAATGAACCCTAATGGAGACCATGAACTTTACTTAATTATAATGTAGCAACACTGGCTCATCAATTATGAAAATGTCATCACACGAACACTAGACGCCAACAGTAGGCGAAGCTGTCATCCAGTGATAACAAGTTTATGGGACTTCTGTATTTTTGTTCATTTTATTCTGTAAACCTAATATTGCTTAAGAAATATGGTAACTGGATTGGGTATATATAATAACTCTCTCTATATAATAAATATGCTAACTCTCAACTCAGCAGTTAAGAGTGCTTGCTGCTCTTCCATAGGACCTGATTTTGATTCCTAGCACCCACATCAGGGAGCTCCGAACTGCCTGTAACTAACTCTAGGAGAATCTGCTGCCTCTGGGCTGTGCAGGTACCTGTATTCATGTGGATATTAATTGCCCCTGCACTGTCACGAGCCGTTTCCCCCCCTAAAAATCATTACAGGAACCATCACCCTGGGGAGTCTGCAGAGAACCCCACACCCATAATTATGTTCTATTGAGAACCTGCCCCACACCCAATTAACTGTTAATCTGTTAGCAGAACCCGCCTCACATTCCAGCTATCCAGGGAACCAGGTGTGGCAACTTGTGACTTCTTGGCCTGTCCATCCGAACGTAACCTGGCCTACGTGACCTGGAACACGCGGCAAGAGTCCAGTTTCCCTACCCTTCAGGGGCTATATAAGCAGCAACCATGATCCTAATAAATGGAGGCTTTGACAAATCTGCTTGCCTCCTTCTTCTGTCCTAGCTCATTCCCTTCCAGGTAGCGCCCCTCCGAGACCCTGGAATAACTGACTGCAGGGTGGGTTACAACCCCTAGACTGAGTAGCCCACCCAACGCAATCGACACTGCACATAATTAAAAATGAAATAAATCTAAAAAATAAGTGTCCTCTACAAGAGAAGCAAATTTTCATAACCACTAAGCTATATCTTCAGTCCTAGTAAGGAAGCTTTTAAAGATGAAACCAAGCGACAGTGGACATTAATTTGAATTTGCTGAGAAAAAAACAGAGAACTCTGAAGAGGCCAAATGAATTTTAAGTAAGATAAATTCAAAGCGAGCATGTAATGACATACCAAGACAGCATGTAATGAAACTATTAAAAGTCAACACATAAACTTGAAAGCAGCTAGAGAAGAGAACCCTGTATCAAGGGAGCCTCAAGGAGACGAAGAACTCATTTAACATTAGAGGCCAGGAAGCTCAGAGGCATTTAAGTGTTGAAAGAAAAATATCAATTAAAAATTCTGTGTCTAAAAAAAATTATCCTTTCACTAACAAGAGAAAATTTTTAAAAAATCCAGAAAAAAAGGAATGAGAAAATTTATTGTCATGTGAGCTGCCTATAAGATTCTAAAGAGAGTCCTTTAAGTTGAAATGAAAGGGCACCATCAATAAAATACCAAGTATATAATACATATTAAAAAAACCCAGTTCTAGGGCTGGAGAGATGGCTCAGTGGTTAAGAGCATTGCCTGCTCTTCCAAAGGTTCTGAGTTCAATTCCCAGCAACCACATGGTGGCTCACAACCATCTGTAATAAGGTCTGGTGCCCTCTTCTGGCCTGCAGGCATACACATAGACAGAATATTGTATACATAATAAATAAATANCTGGCCTGCATGCATACACATAGACAGAATATTGTATACATAATAAATAAATAAATATTTTTTAAAAAAACCCAGTTCTATTGCAATATGCTTGGTAACATCTCTTTTGATTTAGAAGATGAATCATAAAATGAAAATTATATATCTGTATTAATAAGCACATAATACTCAAGATGTAACCTGGAATAATAATAACATAAAGGCATAAGTGAGAACATACACAGGAGCAGAGTCTGTGCGATATAAGGTTGGGATTACAGTACACGATGGCAGACTCCTTTATTTCTTTTTTTTTTAAATATTTATTTATTATGTATACAATATTCTGTCTGTGTATATGTCTGAAGGCCAGAAGAGGGCGCCAGACCTCCTTACAGATGGTTGTGAGCCACCATGTGGTTGCTGGGAATTGAACTCAGGACCTTTGGAAGAGCAGGCAATGCTCTTAACCACTGAGCCATCTCTCCAGCCCCTGGCAGACTCCTTTAATCCCAGCAATTAGGAGGCAGAGGCAGGCAGATCTCTGCCAAGTTTGTGGCTAGCCTGGACTACAGAGCAAGTTCCAGGATGGCCAAGGCTATATAGAGAAACCCTGTTTTGAAAAACCAAGAAAGTTGGAATTGGAACCAATAAAAAAGTCAAAAAAATTATACACAAAAAGAATTGAGAAAATAATGGTTGTTAAATATGAAATGACCCAGCAGGCTCATGTGTTTGAACCTTTGATCTCCAGCTGCTATGTTCAGAAGATGTGGAACCTTTGGGGAAAGAGACATGGCTTGTAGAGGTGGGTCACTGAGGTAGGTCTTTGAAGGTTCTAGGCTGGCCGTGCTTCTGACCTAAGTTCTCTGCTCTGTGATCAACCATGATGTGAATGAGCTGCAAATTCTTGAGCCATGGACAGAGCTGCAACACCATGTCATCCCTGACTTGATGGGCTATTCTCCTTGAAATCATGAGCCCAAATAAATCCTCCCTTCTTTAAGCTGCCTTTTATCATAGGACATGAAAGATAAACCCAACAATACTTCACTACAAAAATCATTTATATATAAGACAAGGAGCTGTATTAGTTACTTCTCTACCGCTGCAATAAAACACCATGACCAAGGCAAATTAAAGAAGACTTTATTTGGGATTACAGTTCCGGAAGGCTAGATTCTGTGGTGGCAGGAGCAGGAAGCTGAGGGCTGATATCTTGAACCATAACCACTGAGAAGAGAACTGGAAATGAAACCTCAAAGCCCACCCGCAATAGTAAGTATACTTCAACAAGGCCATACCTCCTAAATTTATCCAAACAGTGCCATCAACTGGCATCAAAGTATTCAAACATCTGATCTTATGGATGGTATTACCATTCAAACCACCACTGGAGGTAACAGAAGAACTGAGGGACAATAAAAGTATGACAGGTAAAAATCAAAAAGCAAAATTAAAAAAAAAAGGTAACTGTTTTATGAGCTGAACTCTGTTCTCTGAAAATTCATATTAAGGTATCAATTCCTGGTATCTTGGAAAGTGATTGCATTTGGAGATAGGGAATTGAACGGGTAGTTCAGTTCAAATGAGGTCTTATTGGTATGGTATAATATAATGATATCATGATTTGTTTGCCTTTTTGTTGTTTGAAACACGATGTCAGGTTAGTATCAAACTTGCTAGGTAGCTCAGGCTGGCCTTGAATTTCTGATCCTCCTGCTTCTACCTCCTGAGTGCTGAGATTACAGGCATGAGGCATCATACCTGGTTATGATTGGAATTCTTATAGGAAGAGGATATTAAGAATCAGACCTGCAAACCAGGCAATGGTGGCGCATGCCTTTAATCCCAGCACTCAGGAGGCAGAGACAGGCAGATCTCTTGTGAGTTTGAGGCCAGCCTGGTCTACAGAGTGAGTTCCAGGATGGCAAAACCAATCCTGTCTTGAAACCAACCAACCACCAAGAAAAGAATCAGACATGGTGCTCGCTTTGGCACCTAAAATTGGAACGATACAGAGAAGATTAGCATGGCCCCTGCACAAGGATGACACGCAAATTCGTGAAGCAAGAAAAAAAAAATCAGACATGCACAGAGAGACAGGTGAATATACAGGGACAAGACTGTAATTAACTGCCCCAAAGATTCAGAAAAACAATCCTCTTGGAGACATTTTTTTTTGATTGAGGGATAGGGTCTCATTCACTATGTAGCCCTGGTTGGCCATGAAACTCCATGCAGGCCTTGAATTCACAGAAATATGCCTGCTTCAGCCTCCCAAATACTGAGATTAAAGGTGCGCTCCATCATGCATAGATGTTGAAGATTGGGCTCCTAACATCCAGAACGGCAAGGAAATATATTTCAGTTGTTTAAGTCACCTAGCCTGTGGTACTCTGTTACCAAAGCATCAAAAAGTTAATCATAATCAAGGTATATCATGTGGGAAAAGAATACATTTCCTTCCTTCCTTCCTTCCTTCCTTCCTTCCTTCCTTCCTTCCTTCCTTTCTTTCTTTCTTTCTTTCTTTCTTTCTTTCTTTCTTTCTTTCAAGACAGGGTTTCTCTGTGTAGCCCTGGCTGTCCTGGAACTCATTTTGTAGACGACACTGGCATCACAGAACTCAGAGATCCACCTGCCTCCCGATTGCTGGGATTAAAGATGTGCATCACCACCATCCAGCAACATTATCTATTTTCAATAATAGGGGAAAAACCCTAGAAATGTATATCTCACAGTTCCGGAGGTTTGAAATCTGTGATCAAGAAGGCAGCATGGTTGAGCCCTGGTGAGGGCTTCTTGCCAGAGTGTTGAGAGTTGGCTATATATGTCTCTTCATATCACAAGGAAAGACAGAGATGGTGATGGAGAGGTAAAGTGAGTGGAGGATGGGAAGAGAGAACTCTTTGGTCTTTTCATATAAGGGCAATAATCTCATAAAGACTCTCCCCTTCAGGGTTAGGACTTGGACATAATGAATTTGGTGAAGACATAAACACTCATTCAGTAATAATATAAGCTGATAAATCAGAGAAGAAATCTTATCTAGAAGACTTAACTATTATGAACATACATGCAATGAGCAACAAACTAAAACCTATGATTAAAAATTGACTACACTGGGCTAGAGAGATGGCTCAGAGGTTAAGAGCACTGACTGTTCTTCCAGAGGTCCTGAGTTCAATTCCCAGAAACCACATGGTGGCTCACAGTCATCTGTAATGAGATCTGGTGCCCTCTTCTGACAGGCAGGCATACATGGAAGGAATATTGTATACATAATAAATAAATAAATAAATAAATAAATCTTAAAAAAAATGACTACACTAAGATGAGAATTAGGTAATTCCATAACAATAGAGACTTTGATATCCTACTTTCAATAACGGACAAAACACAACTATGCAGCTCAACAAAGAGATTTACAAAGGAAGAAATCAAACACCATATCCTGAAACAATGAATAGCCCAAAGAACCCACAAGCAACCTAGAAAATAGTGAAAGCAAACTACTTCAGGCTAAACTTAGAGGCTGCAACAAAAGCAATGCTTAGAAGGAAAAGGAACTATACACAGCTGTGGGAAGAGAGAAGGCTGGCCTCAAACCAATAACCTAGCTCACACCTTAAGGCATTAGGGAAGGAAGCAAATTAAATCCAAAGGCAGCAGAAGAAAGACAAAAAGAGAGAGTAGGAACAGAATAGTAACACCAAAAGGTCTCCTTTTGAAAATACTGACAAACTTACCAAACATCTAGCTGCAAGAGAAGACTCAATGGACTAAGTCAGAAACTTTGCAATTGACCTTTCAGGAATGCAGAGCTGCAGCACACGCTATGCTATGCAGATGTACTAGAGAGCCTAAACAAAGGGAAGGAATTTCTAGAATTGACTCAAATACAAATACAGAATCTGGTGAGGGACTGGGAGGATAGGAGAGAGGAAACTCTGGTTAAGATTCAAAAAAAAAAAAATTAAAAAAAGAATAAGCCTCAGTAAATCTGACTAAGCCAAGTCAATAGAGTACATGCAAATCAAACCCTTGCCAACATAGTAAATCCCAGGCTTTCCTAGTACATTCTCCAAAGAATATTAAAGAATTAATATTAATCCTTTTAAAACTCTTCTGAAAGATAAAGAGGAGGGAGCACTTCTTAACTTGCAGAGGTGATGAAGAATGGCGGCTTCCGGGCATGGGGTTTTCCTGCAGGATGATGAAGGAGGGCTAGAATTGCACAATGGAGATGGCTGTGTGACAGTGGTAATGGTTTTAATGCCATTGAATTATACACCTGAAAGTGGCTTCACAGGCAATTTTTGTATGTGTTTCTACCCAATAAAAGCCATTATCTTTTCTTGCTTTCAAAGCCAGCCATGAAGTAATATATAAGAATATAAAAGAAATATAAATATATAAATTTATAAAGTAAAAATAAAAATATATAATATAAAAATACAATATAAAATTTATACTATATTTTATAGCTGGGCACACACTTTTAATCCCAGCACTCGGGAGGCAGAGGCAGGCAGATCTTTGTGAGTTCAAGGCCAGCCTGGTCTACAAGAGCTAGTTCCGGGTCAGGCTCCACAGCTACAGAGAAACCCTGTCTTAAAAAAAAAACAAAAAATTATATTTATGAAAATATAAATATAAAAAAGTAAAATAATATAAAGGAAATGTAAGAGCCAAAGTAGGTTGCACTTGCTTGGGATTGGGGAAGGGGCTGAGGAGAAATTTTAAGTCACTACAAATGGTCCCAAGCTTTCCTTTCAAAGGTGAAGGAAATGTTCTAAAGTTAGAGTGTGTAGGATAGTTACACAAGCACTATCTGTAAATATACTAAAACTAAACCAAAGGATTCATCTTTTTAAAAAAGATCTATCTATCTATCTATCTATCTATCTATCTATCTATCTATCTATCTATCTATTATGTATACAGTGTTCTATCTATTATGTATACAGTGTTCTATCTATCTGTCTATCTATCTATCTATTATGTATACAGTGTTCTGTCTATCTGTCTGTCTATCTATCTATCTATCTATCTATCTATCTATCTATCTATTATGTATACAGTGTTCTGTCTATCTATCTATCTATCTATCTATCTATCATGTATACAGTGTTCTGTCTGTCTATCTATCTATCTATCTATCTATTATGTATACAGTGTTCTGTCTGTCTATCTATCTATCTATCTATCTATCTATCTTGTATACATTGTTCTGTCTATCTGTCTATCTATCTATCTATCTATCTATCTATCTATCTATTATGTATACAGTGTTCTGTCTATCTATCTATTATGTATACATTGTTCTGTCTATCTGTCTATCTATCTATTATGTATACAGTGTTCTGTCTATCTATCTATCTATTATGTATACAGTGTTCTGTCTATCTATCTATCATGTATACATTGTTCTATCTATCTATTATGTATACAGTGTTCTGTCTATCTATCTATCTATCTATCTATCTATCTATCTATCATGTATACATTGTTCTATCTATCTATCTATCTCTCTATCTATTATGTATACAGTGTTCTGTCTATCTATCTGTCTATCTATCTATCTATCTATTATGTATACAGTGTTCTGTCTATCTATCTATTATGTATACATTGTTCTGTCTATCTATCTATCTATCTATCTATCTATCTATCTATTATGTATACAGTGTTCTGTCTGTCTATCTATTATGTATACAGTGTTCTGTCTGTCTGTCTATCTATCTATCTATCTATCTATTATGTATACATTGTTCGGTCTATCTGTCTATCTATCTATCTATCTATCTATTATGTATACATTGTTCTATCTATCTGTCTATCTATCTATTATGTATACAGTGATCTATCTATTATGTATACAGTGTTCTGTCTGTCTATCTATCTATCTATTATGTATACAGTGTTCTGTCTGTCTATCTATCTATCTATTATGTATACAGTGTTCTGTCTATCTATCTGTCTATCTATCTATCTATCTATCTATCTATCATGTATACATTGTTCTATCATCTATCTATCTATTATGTATACATTGTTCTATCTATCTATCTATCTATCTATCTATCTATCTATCTATCTATCTATTATGTATACAGTGTTCTGTCTATCTATCTATCTCTGTCTGTCTGTCTATCTATTTATCTATTATGTATACAGTGTTCTGTCTGTCTATCTATCTATCTATCTATCTATCTATCTATCTATCTATCATGTATACATTGTTCTATCATCTATCTATCTATTATGTATACATTGTTCTATCTATCTATCTATCTATCTATCTATCTATCTATCTATCTATCTATTATGTATACAGTGCTCTGTCTGCAGGTATGCCTGCACAATAGAAGAGGGCACCAGATCTCATTATGGAGGGTTATGAGTCACTATGTGGTTGCTGGGAATTGAACTCGACCTCTGGAAGAGCAGCCAGTGTGCTCTTAAACACTGAGCCATCTCTCTAGCCATATGGTTTGTCATCTTCTTCTTTTTTGGGGGGTGGGGGTTGAGACTGGGTTTCTCTGTAGCTTTGGTGCCTCTCCTGGAACTCTCTCTATAGACCAGGCTGGCCTCAGACTCACAGATATCTGCCTGTCACTGCCTCTGTTCGAGGTCAGCCTGGTCTACAGAGCTAGTTCCAGGACAGCCAGGGTTACACAGAGAAACCCTGTCTCAAAAAAGCAAAACAAAACAAAAAGGAAAAACACAAAAAACCACACAATTATTTTCTTATATATGGCTATAGGCAAATGACTCAAGTTCAGCAGAAGATAGAGGTAGTGGCTTGAGCTATGGATATAATTTAGTAGGTATAATGCTTATCCAGCGTGGACTTAAACCCCTTGGTTCCACTCCCAGCACTATATAAACTAGAACTAGTTTATATAGTAGTATATTATAGTAGCCTATAATCTTAGGATTCAGGAGGCGGGGACACAGGATCAGAAATTCAAGGCCATCCTCACCTACATAGTCAGTTCAAGGCCAGCCTGGGATTGGCAACAAACAAACATATGTATAGGCATGTGCCTGTGTGCTCCCAACAAACAAACAAAAAACACCCCCTAAAGGTTCAAAGGCAGGGTACATCTAAGTTATAGCACTGTACAGAATAGCTTCATGTCTTCTTTGCATAAGAGCACACATGTACTCTGTGAAAGACACAAGTAAAATGCTTAAATACAACTTGCAGATAGAACTATTTGTCTTTCGCAACAAAGCCTGATTCCTTTTCTATATGACATGATGTATGGGTAGGGCTTTTGTTTTATCATCTCTTTTTTTAAATACTTAAGAAACCCTACAAACAAGGAATCAAGTATGATGGTAATTACAAGTTATACCTCATAAAACACCATCATATTTGGTTTATGAGAATAGGCCCTCCCTTTGAAATAGCCCTCTCAATTTGTCAAGGCTCAGAATAAAAAAGGGGAAAGGTTTAAAGTAATTTCACACGTAAGGGTGGTGATCTGACCAAGTCTCAAAGCTGAATACGAAACCATAGCTGCTTCCATGGTTTATGTAAGAGGGGGTAAGTCAAAACTGACTGGACCCACATACCTACATGTAAGGCGGGGTAAGTTGAAATTGACTGGACCCACACCATCCCTACGTGTAAGAGGGGGTAAGTCGAAACTCATTGGACCTACCTATTGTGGCTACAGTTAACTCTCACTAATGTCCAGTCTTCTCAGATTTCCAGCTTTTAGGAGAAGCTGACTGGATAGCACAAATTTTCTTTTAAAAATTAATGAACGAGGTGCCAAGTGTCGAATCCAGGACTTTACAAACTCTAGGCAAGAGCGGTCTCACTGATCCCTATCTCTGATTTCAGTATTCTAATTTTCTTTTTTGAGATAGGGTTTCTTTGTGTAACAGCCCTGGCTGTCCTGGAACTCACTCTGCAAAGCAGACTGGCCTCAAACTCAGAGATCTACCTGCCTCTGCCTCCTGAGGTGTGAGCCACCACCGCCCAGCCTAGTATTCCAATTTTTAAATGCTGATAATTTTTCTAAATGTTCAAGAATATAGAGGAGTGGTTTGGCTCTTGGGGTAATGGTTTACAAATCTACACTAAACAATCTTTAGACAGGGTCTCATATAGCCCAGGCCTCAAACGCACTACACAGCCAAGAATAGCCTTGAACCTTGCTCCTACTGTTTTCACCTCAAATGCTGGAGAAGCCATGTGCTACTATGCCTGGTTATGGGATGCTGGGGATTGAACTTCGGGCTTTGTGCATGCAGAGGAAGCAGTTTACTTTTATTTTTAAATGTTTATTTTTTATGTATACAATATTCTGTCTATGTGTATGTCTACAGGCCAGAAGAGGGCACCAGACCTCATTACAGATGGTTGTGAGCCACCATGTGGTTGCTGGGAATCGAACTCAGGACCTTTGGAAGAACAGGCAGTGCTCTTAACCTCTGAGCCATCTCTCCAGCCCCCAGCGGTTTACTTTTATCTCCAGTCTAAACTGTCATTTCTAAAGACTTATTTTGTATTTTTAAAAATGTGTGTGTGCCGGGCAGTGGTGGCGCATGCCTTTAATCCCAGCACTTGGGAGGCAGAGGCAGGCGGATCTCTGTGAGTTCGAGACCAGCCTGGTCTACAAGAGCCAGTTCCAGGACAGGCTCCAAAACCACAGAGAAACCCTGTCTCGAAAAACCAAAAATAAATAAATAAATAAATAAAATGTGTGTGTATGTATGCCACATTTGTGAGGGTGCCCATGCAGGCCAGAAAAAAGCTTCCCTTGGAGCTGGAATTATAGGTGATTACAAGTCACTTGATGTGGGTCTGAAACTTGAACTTGGATCATCTGGAGGAATAGTAAACTCTTCTAAACTCTGAACCATGTCTTAAGCCCCATAAATTATCATTTTTTAAATTGTAAGGTGCGTGTGTGTGTGTGCGTGCCTGTGTGTGTGTGTGTGCGCGCGCGCGCGTGCGTGTGACTGAGTATATGTATGTGGAGGTCAGAGACAACATGTGGGAGTTGGTTCTCTCTTCTATCATGTGGGTCTAGAGATTAAACTCAGGTTCTCAGGCTTAGCACCAATCACCTTTACTAGCTGAGCCATCCTGCTGGCCGCAGTGTAAACTTAGTTAACCAAAGCAATGGCAGAAAGAAGAATTATCAGGGAATCAGCATCATCTCAGCCTTTATTGAATATTCTACTAGAAATACTCATAGCAGAAACACATGGCTGGAAAAAATGTTTGTTTTAGGCCCTCCAGCACAGGTATTGAGATGGACAAAAGCATAAATAAATCAAGAGGAAAACATTCTTGATAACATTAAAACCAAAAACCTTGTTTCTAGTAATTAAGACTGGCTATATTTATGTGATAGGAAATCGTTGGATTAATTCACACTGAGGCTTTAAAACAATGGGGTAAAAGTTAATGATTGTAACTTCTAAAAAACACAATTAAAATTTTTTTGCTTTCAGCTTTTTTAAACTTATAGACAGTCAGTTGAAAATACTATATTTGCTTTGACAAACAAATTAAACTGTATTTATTTAAAGCAAAGCTCTGATCTACTGCTGGCTTTAATAACCACCAGGAAATCAGTAAACTGTTTAACTTTTCCATTCCAGAAGTCATAGGGGAGCTTGATTTGGTGACGCATGCCTATAATGCTAAGGAGGCTGAAGCAGAAAGAGCAGGAGCTCAAGGGCTGCGTGGGCTACAGAAGGAGTTTAAGATCAGCCCTGGCCAGGTGTGTGGCAGTGTGAATCATTAATCCCAGCACTCAGAAGGCAAAGGCAGATGAAGACAGATCTCCGTGAGTTGAGGATCAGTCTGGACTACACAGTGAGATCCAGGTTAGCCAGGACTACACACTGAGATCCCGTCTCAAAAAAAACTTAGCCTGGGTAACTTACTGGGACCATGTTTCAAAATAAAAACAAGGGTTGGGGCTTTGACTCAGTGGTAGAACACCTACTTACCATGCACAAGGTTCTGGGTTAAGGGAAGAAGTCAAAGTTTACAACATTTTATTTATTATCTGTCTTTTTGAAGCAATCATAAAAGAGCTTAAGAGAAAACACAAGATAAAATGAGTATTTCTTGAAATATTTTCAACTTATAATACCATATCTGATTTAGTGGACCAATTGTGATTTACAAGTTTAAACAAACACCAGTAGACACTAGGGAAAGAATTTTAGGTAAAATGGGTGTTTGGATTTAATCATAATTGAATTTGTGTGTGTATGTGTATACAGGAATATGGAGTATATGTATAGGAATGTGCCTGTGTGAACTTGTGGAGGCCTGCTCTACCTCCTTCCATTTCCTTCAGACAGAGCCTCTTGTTTAACCCAGAGGTAGGCTGATGGCCAGCAAGCCCCAAGGAGCCTTTGCCTCCACCCACGCCTGGCTTTTAACATGGGTACTGGATTTAAACTCAGGTCCTCACTCTTGCTCTTACCATCTCTCCAGGGCCTGTAACCACATTTTTTCCATGTCTGGGAACTGAACTTAGGGCCTCACATCATCCGATAGACAAGCACTCTACCATTGAGCTATATTCCCTGCCCATTAATCAGATTTTTCAAAGAGGTCTTCCCACATTCCTGAAATAAAAATAAATTTAAAAATTATATCTTTAAATAAATAAAAATTTTAAATTTATTTTTATTTTATATGCATTGGTGTTTTGCCATGGGTGTTGGGTCCCCTGGAACTGACAGCTGTGAGCTGGGAATTGAACCCTGGTTCTCTGGAAGAACAGTCAGTGCTTTTAACCACTGAGCCATCTCTTCAGCCCCATTAAATATAATTTTAAAGAAGACAAAAGTAAGGCAGTATCCTAAATTCAGGACACAACTAGAAAGGTTATTTTGGAATTTTACTGTGACATGTTCAAAGCTAAGGGCTTTCTCAACCTTTGAGGATTGCTGGTTCTTTTGTTTGGCTTCAAAAAGCCAAAGATGCTCCACTGATACCTTAGCTCAGATTATTTAAGTCATTTCTTTGGGTTTTCTTTTTTAAAAAAGTAATTCATACACATTTACTTGAGTACATTTAATTAGACTGCATTTATTTCAAGTAGTGGAAGCTCATACCAAGTGATAAAGTATTGATAAAGGCTGAACAAGTGGCTTCTACTCCCTTCCTGGAATTTCTTGAGCTTTAATATAAGGACAGTATTGTTATGGGAATTTAATAAATCATGTAAAGTAAATTGAAACAGTTCTAACACATAGCAAGTGTCCACTAAACAGCAGCTCTTTTTATTGTTATACAATAGGCTGGTTATACTCACTCTCTTGTTGAGACAAATAACAGGCCACAGGCTGCACCCCAGGGTGCAGCAGCAGCAGAGACATCCACACAGCAGCCATTTCACATTGACTGGGAGAGCCTTTTTCAGACATGAGTTCACACGGCCAATGCTGGTCTTGAATTCTTCTGGAGCCACCTAAAACAGGGGGACTAACTTTATGAGCTTGTGGACAGCTTCCCACTACCCCCAATTCTAAAGAAAATATCTTATCAGAAATACTTTAATAATGTCTCAATATATTCTTGCCATAAATCTGTATCATATACTCTTGGAAGACATCATGGAGTGAAGCAATATAATTTCATGCTTAAAGAACTTCATGTAATATCTACAATGCTCTGAAATGGCCATAATCCCCTGAAAGCAACATAACTGATAATACGGGAAACCCATCAAACATTCTTGTTAAGACAATGGTGCTCAGAGTTTTCAGGCACCCTGACTGAAAGCTGAGCTATGGTCAGAAGCATAAGGCAAGAACAAAAACCAAACTACTGACCAGAGGAGACAGAATGAACATTAGGCATTCATAATAATCCTGAATTACTTTGATTTTTTTTTTTTTTGAGAGAGGGTTTCTTTGTATAGCAGCTCTGGCTGTCCTAGAACTCACTCTGTAGACCCAGGCTGTCCTTGAACTCACAGAGATCCACCTGCCTTTGTCTCCCCCACCCCCAGTGCTGGGATTAAAGGCACACACCTCTGTCCAGCCCTGAATTAGTTTGAAATAAATTCTTAACACATTTTCTTTCTGGCAAATCTGCAATTATAATAGTTAAATTTGCTGCTGATTGCAGTGAACTACATTAACAAGAGATAATATCTGGTAATTATGCTTAAAACAGTCTGTCAGTATTCAGCACATATTAGATTCATAACCACTCTGAGTATTGAAGGTTGAAGAGTCTTTCTACAAATTTAGTATTTCTAATTACTCCCTCTGTTCCTGCAAGTAGTTGCTTGTGCTTCTCTGTAAACAATGACAGAGTCAATTCAAAGGCATGAGCATGACCCATGTAGTTAAGATTTACATCAAAATTTCCTCTTGCAAGTTTCATGAGTCAAAGGCACACTAAAAATAGTCTGCTTTCGGTGAAATCATGTTTCTGTATCCCCAAGATGCTGCTGCATTACTCAGATTGTCGGCAGACAGTAAATTCAAGGGGAAGAGTTCAGCGTCTTGTTGTGAAAGCAAAACTTATGATGTTGATAGAAAAATAAATTGCTGTAAAACAAAATGTGTAACACCACAAACCTAAAAGCTTCACTCTTCCACATAAACGGCTGCACTAGACAAGTCGCTTTTTCACATTTTAAACTTTTTTGGCAGGGTTGTCTTAGACTCCACACAAACATACATATTGATAGATGCTATAAAGGTCCAATTCAGCACCATCACAATCAAAACATTGAGTAGATAAGCTCTATTAGAACTGTTTGTGTCACCCATAAGTCAATTACTCGGTCCATGAAATGGCTGTTTTTGCGAACAATGGCCAGTTTTGAAACTGTAGGGCTTAAAACTTTGTTTACAAGGGAAAAATGGACTTCATTCTCCATCTACACTGTTAAAGATAACACAGTCACAGCTACTGTGCACCAAGAATCCCAATGAACTGATATTTCTGCAGGGCAAATATGGAAATAAGTTCACAGAATTACACTTTATAATGGAAATAAAAAACATTAATAAGCCAAGTCAGGAGAGTTGGCTTCCAGTTCTTGCTGTGCCTGAGAAAATCAGAGACAAAAATCATTTAATTTTTCTGAATCCTGGTTCCTCATGTACAAGGTAAAATGATAGTCTTTGCTTTATCTTTTTAATATATTTATTTAAGTATTTTGTGAGTGCTCTGTCTGTATGTATGCTTGAATGCTAGAAGAGGGAAACATCTCATTATGGATGGTTGTGAGCCACCAAGTGGATGCTGGAGACTGAACGCTGGAGCTCTGGAACAGCAGCCAGTGCTCTTACCTGCTGAGTCACCGGAAATGCAAGTTTCACCTTAGAAAGAATTTCTTGGCTGGAGTACTTTGAAAAAGAAAGCCTGTAAATCATGTCTCAGACATAGAGAAAGCAAAGCTGTTGCCTGACTTCTCTGAAGGCAAAGGGATTGGTCAGAAAGCCCACCATTTGTTATACCTTCGATTAGAAATAAAAGGATGATCTGCCACGTTTTGAAAGAAACTCCAATGCTCTTCAGCTTTAGAATTTCTTCAGAGCTATTCCTCCCATCTGCCTCTTTCTTCTCCCTTCTTCTCAGAACCAGGGAGGAAACTGGAGGGTGGGGGGAGGTAGCCTACACTAAGCAGATGCTCTACCACTTGGTCCACCTGTGGTCCTTTGATGTTACTAGTTACTATCTAAACATTTATCTGTCCCAAACAGCAACATCTCACTTCCTTCTCAGCGCAGGAAATCACCGAGTAACACAGTTTCCATCTGAAAGGAGTTTTCACCTTCACCTTCTACCTGAGCTAAGGAACACGCAGAATCCCACGAGGGGCCGGAGTCCTTCACTCAGCTAGGCATTTATTCTTACTATCTTCTAACTGTGGAACATTGCTTCCTCCTATGCATAGGCTGCAATTTTTCCTTCTGTAAGGAAAACTAAGAATAAATGAGGTAACAGCTATAAAACTAGTTAACACAATATCTAGTGTATATTAGGTACTCAGTAAATGGAGCTATTGTCCATATTGCATGGTGAGATTACAGGCAAAAGAGGAGTCTTAATTTGTGTTCTTTAAGCATTTAAATGCTACTGGTCTGACAACTGTACATTTTCTGAAAAATACAACCCCTTACCTCACTGCCTAGAAGGACTTAGAGAACAGCTTTCTCTCTCTCTCTCTCTCTCTCTCTCTCTCTCTCTCTCTCTCTCTCTCTCTCAAGAGGATTCTTTCTATCAGGGAAGAACAGTGGTAGAAGGCTGAAGCACGGAAAAGAAATCAGTTATACGCCACAGTGTGCACAGTTAGTTAGGAAGCTGTCTAGTATTACTTGTTTCTGAAAATGAAAGCAACACTCCTTAAATTAGGCAATTTTCCTTCTCCCAAACCCTCTCCAAAAGGATACTCTCTTATTATAGACACATTAAAACTCAAATGTTCAACTTGCTAAAGATGAGAAATCAAATTTTGGGTCATAAAACGAATCTATTGAAAAGGAAAACATGCTAGAATCTCAAACTACAATCTGCATTTTGACTTTAAAAAGATGCCAAGATTGGCTTTGGGGGGTTGAACCCGTTTTTTAGTAACAGTACAAATCCTAAAGCAGAGATAGGGAATGAGAACTGACTAACTCTTCGCTTTGAATAAGCAGAGAAATGTTTAGTTAACTGCAGATTCCGAGTTAGGACCATTTGACTCATTCGCTTGTATACAACTATTTCTAGTATTGAATGTCAGCTGGGAGCCTCTGACTTTCTAACTGGACAGTAGGTTGTAAAGAAATATGTCATTCCTTTTGACTCTCTTGGAGAGAAAAAAGAAAACAACATCATGAAGGTGGAGAAAAGGGTCATAATATTTTATAACAGGATGCAGGAGACTCAGAAGAAAATCCAAGCAAAGCCCAGCAGGACTGATTCGCCTCCCTCATTGTGAGGCCCACAAGCATAGCAATCACTTGTCATACAGGACCACAATAGAAAAGGGCAATTTTTATGGCTCACCATTCCCAATTCTGCACAGCGTTCTCCCCATAACACCCTTCACTCCTCTCAAGCTGAGAACTGGAGGCTCTCACCAGAATCTCTGTGTGTATACACATACATATCTACATGATTTATCCTATCACGACAGGAGAACTTACCTTTAGTGAAATGGGAAAACAATCTTTTCTGCACTTACAAGAATTAACACAAAAGAAGCAAAACGTTAATACTGAGTTGTGGAATTTACAAAATGTCCTTTTAGATTTTCCTAACTCACTGCAATTTTGTTGACCTCAAGCCAGCTACTTGGAATATCTCTCTCATGCCAAAAGCTGATTTTTCTAAAGGGCAACTCTTTTCTGCCAGGTATTACACTTACTCATTTTAAGACAATCTACACAAGGAGTAGTAAGTAGGGAATTAAGACCTTTTAATTTAGTTTTTGGTATTTTTATTCGTCCTTTCCCTACTTATTAGAGAAATGGTTTAATAATCCACATTAATCCATACAAGTAAAATAGTTCCTACTGGAGAAAAAAAATCTCATTAAGAAAATAAAACTTGTATTTATGTCATAAACATGTAACCTTAAAAATCAGACCGCCAGGAATTTGAGATGAAGCTCAGTGGTGCACGCATGCTTAGTGTGAGCAAGGCTCAGGGCTTGAGCCACAGCAAACAAACAAACAAACAAAGAAACTAACATCAGACTTTCAGAATGACTTTTAGTGCTTTTCTCATTGTCAAACACACATTAAGAAAACATTGCACTAACATTTCTGCATTACCCAATGTATAGCCATGTACACATGCAAAAGTGTGAACAATACAAATAACACATAATTGAACATAAAGCCACATATCAATATGGTGTGTACTATAAAAATAGTCACCTGAAAAGAATAGCTATTTTAGCCAGGCATGGTGACTCATGCTTGTAATCATAACATCAGAGGGATGAGGCAGGAGGATTGCTACAAGCTTCAGATCAGCTTGGGTTATATAATAAATTCTAGGCAGCTTGAGATACATAACAAAATCCTGTTTCTAAAAAAGAAAAAGACAGATTGGAAAAAAAAGAATGAATGTTTTCAAGAACAGTTCCCTCCAGATTATCTAGGCTATATGAATGGATCCCAAAAGCGGCTTACCATTCTTACAACTGCGATTTAAAAAAATCTTAGTATCTTATGGGTCAATGGAATTTTTAGTTCCAAAAAGTTTGGAAAGGAATGAAGAGGTGCGAAAAGATATTCTAAAGATTACTTCAGCACATAAAACTGGCTAATTTAAAAAATGGATAATGCTTATGCCTGGGAACTATATTTACTGACAGTTTTCTAGAAATTTCTAGGTCTCTAATTTTAAACATGTAGAAAAAAATTAGCTAGTAATTTTTTTGAGACAGGGTTTTATTATGTATCCCTGGCTGGTTAGGAATTTGTTATGTAGACCAGGCTGGGCTCGAACTCACAGAGGTCTGCCTGTTTCTGCCTCCCGAATGCTTGAATTACAGGCATGCGACACTGTCCAGCATATTAAGCTAGTATTAAAGCTATATGTAATTTCCCAGACAACACATGCAGTAGCCTTAAGGAAAATGTAAAGAAATTTTCTATTGGAGATATTTTGATTTACATATTTAATTTTAATATTAAACATATCATGTTTATATCAATGTTATTATTCAGGAGATATTTCCATGTTTAATTATACACATTTGGAGAAAATGTTTCTTACTAGTGTTTATAAAACATACCTAAGTTTAAGCTGCTGCTGCTGCACTTGGTGAAGTATTCTAAATGATTAGGAGTGGGAGGTAGAACATACTAGAGACCAAAGCCGAACATTTATACCAAAGAGATTTTTCCTCCCCTCCCCGCCCTCTCCCTCTCTCAATCCTTCCATCTCTCTATGCCTTTCTGTGTGTGTGTGTGTGTGTGTGTGTGTGAGCGTGTGTGCATGCACTTGCCTGTGCAAGTGTAGATGCCAGAGATGGCCTTGAGTTGTCTCTAAAGCTCTCTCACTCTCCACCTTATTTTGAGACACCATCTCCCACTGAACCTGGACTCATCATTTCTTCTAAACTAAATGGCCGGAGAATGTCCCCCATTGTACCTGCTTTTATGTGGGTACTGAGGATCTGAACTCGTGTTCTCATGCTTGCAGAGCAAGGACTTTTTGCCCACTGAGCCATCACCCCAAACTGAAAGTTACCATTCCTGTGAGAGAACTTTCCCAAATACAGTACTTTTTAAAAAGGCAGTATTTCAGCCAGGCTGTGGTGCATGCACTCAGGAGGCAGAGGCAGAGGTACTTCCTCTGTGAGTTAGAGCCCAGTCTGGTCTCCAGAGCAAGTTCCAGGCAAGTCTCCAAAGCTACACAGAGAAACCCTGTCTCGAAAAACCAAGAAAAACAACAACAACAAAGAACCAAAAAAACCAAAGCAAAACAGGCAACATTTCAAGTGTACAATATGCTGGTGGGTTTGTTGTTGTTGTTAGTGGTGGTGGCTTTTTTGACACAAGCTTTAACTGGCCTGGAATTCATGATCCTCTTGAATGCTAGTGCTGTGTTTACATATCTGTGCTACCAAGCAGCTCAACATGACATTTTAATATATCTATCTATATATAGTGAAATAATTACTACAGTCAAGCAAGTTAATAGATCTCCTTACATACTTATTTATCGTTTCTTTTAGAGAACCTGAAATCTGTTCATTTGGCAAATTTTCAGTATATAATACAATATTATTAATAATCATCATGCTGCACATTAATCCATAATGATAGGTTTCAATCCTGGGAAGTCTGAATTTTGAGCAAGAATGCAATTGAATATAGAGAAACCCGCAAATAGAAAGGTAGTTATTTATTGCTGTGAGTCTAATTTTAGAAACTCAATCTAAAAGGAAAAAAAATCTAACCAAAAATGTGATGCTTTTTATTTGTAATAAATGATGCATGCCACACAACACTTTAAAAATAATAGTGACTCAGTTACAAAGATAATTTGGTAATGAGAAATATTGGAAATTATAGATCTAAATGAAAATAATTCCAGCTACCTGTGCTGTGCAAAAAAGGCGACACTGGAAAAGCTGAACAGGTAAATAAACAATGGCTGACATTAAGAAACAACAGACAAAATAGCTGGCCAGAGGCTGGTCGTCATGGTAACACCATTTAGTCACTGCGAACACAGCTTCCAAGTAGGGAGGCCTCCTGTTATTTGGCTTCATTACCAGTGAGTCAAAGCATTTGTCATAACATTGAATAAACCATAACACAGTGCATTAGAATCGGAAAATTCAAAGCAAACTCACTTACCTTCCCTGTCAGAACTGAGGGAAATTCCGTATCAAATTTGTTGCTTAATCCAAACCTTAAAAACAAAGACAAAACATAATCTATTCTCTTCAGCATATTTAACCCTTTCTCCCAATAGGTTATAAACCCATGCAGTTTTCTTTGGTCTTCAGATTTAAAAACATGTCCTGAATATGCACAACTTTATGATGTATATGCTAGTTAAAACCAAGTAATGGATTTAAAAAATTTGTAAGTCCCGAAAACAACATTAAATTAAAAAGTATGTTCCAAATAAAACTTTACATATTTAGAAAAATAATTTTTTGACTATTTGTCCAAATTAGTAGTTAAAGAAATCTCAGGAATGCAATTAAAAATTGTTTTATTGGGTTCTTGTTTGTTTTTGAGAAAGAACTTGGGTGGGTAGGGAGGCTGAAAAAATCTGGAAATCTCCCCTTTGAGGGAGGGGAAGAATATGATCAGAATATATTTAAATTAAGAATTGTTTTAAGTGGGCTGGAGAGATGGCTCAGTGGTTAAAAGCAATAGCTGATCTTCCAGAAGACCCTGGCTCCCAGCACTCACAACAGTCTGTAACTCCAATTTCAGAGGATCTCACCACCTTCATATCAATGCACATGCAATAAATAAGTTAACTCAATTAAAAAATGTTTTAAGTAATAAAAAATGTAAGTGGAATTCTAACTATACCCATGAGACTAAAAATAGCTAGCAGTCATAATTTTAAATTTTTAATTACGTGTGTGGTTTTTTTTTTTTTTAAATTTTATTTCCCGAGACGGTTTCTCTGTAGCTTTGGAGCCTGTCCTGGAGCTAGCTCTTGTAGACCAGGCTGGCCTCGAATTCATAGATCCGCCTGCCTCTGCCTCCTGACTGCTGGGATTTTTTTTTCTTTTTTTTTATATTTATTTATTTATTATGTATACAATGTTCTGTCTGTGTGTATGCCTGCAGGCCAGAAGAGGGCACCAGTCCTCATTTCAGATGGTTGTGAGCCACCATGTGGTTGCTGGGGTTTGAACTCAGGACCTTTGGAAGAGCAGGCAATGCTCTTAACCACTGAGCCATCTCTCCAGCCCCCCTGACTGCTGGGATTAAAGGCGTGCGCCGCCACTGCCCGGCCTGTATGTGTGGTATTCTTGGAGGCCAGAAAAAGAGTACTGGATCCCCTGGAACTGACTAGAGTTACAGGGGGCTTGGAGTTATCATGTGGGTGCTGGGAATCATACCCAGGTGCTCTGGAAGAGCAGCCAGTGTTCTCAGCGGAGCCCCTTCTCAACCCCCCCCCCCCCCCCATGTTATAGCTTTTGACTAAAATGTTCTCTGTTAAAAATCTACTTTAGTAGATAATTGTTAGAACTGGATGACGACAATATATGAGGATGAATTATGCTATTCTTCCTACTTTTTTGTTCAGGTATACAATTTTTTTTTAAAAAAAGTATTCTTTTCTGCTGGGTGGTGGTAGTACACACCTTTAATCCCAGCCCTCGGGAGGCAAAGGCAGGCAGATATCTGTGGGTTCAAGGCCAGCCTGGTCTACAGAGTGAGTTCCAGGACAGCCAGGGTTACACACAGAGAAACCCTGTGTCAAAAAAAACATATAAAAGTATTCTTTTATCATTAATGTAGACTTTGGAACTATACTTTGATAACTTGCCACCAGTTACTCTTCAAGACAATTAAAAGATCTTTTTAAATGCCTTTTATTTGTTCAATCATTTTGAGAAAGAGATGCTCACCTCTAAAGTTTTCTCTTCCAATATGTTCATTAAAATATGCAATAAAGTCAAAAGGAATTTTACAGGCCTTTGTTCATCCATTTGTTAACTGAGTAGGGATAACTTAGGTTACTTTTTGAATGCCAGACAATCCCGTATTATAATACTAACAATTTTATGTCAGTGGGTAATGGAAAAGCAAAAAGAAAAATAGTGTTGAGAACGCCATGAAAGGAAGCAGTAACAGGCAACACATATTAGTAACTATGTATTTGTCAGGCTAAGTAACTGTGCTAAGGAACTACATTACTTCGAGACAGGGTCCCTCTATGTAGCCCTGTCTGTTCTGGAACTAGCTCTGTAGACCAGGCTGGCCTCAAACTCAGAGATCTGCCTGCCTCTGCCTCCCAGGTGCTGCTACTTCAAAGTCTTAAAGGCCTCTAAAAGTATTGTCATTCCCATTTTATGGATGGAGAAGCTGACATTCATGATGGCACATGCCTTTAATCCTAGCACTTAAAAACAATTAATTAAATGATTTGCCTAAAGTCAAGTTTCTATCTAGTTAAGAAGTAGTGAGAACTAAAATAGTTACTCATTTCTTTTTTAATGAGCAAAAATGAAACTTCTAAAATAAAAAAAGTATATTAAAATCGTAAAGGAAATATATTTTTTACTTCTTAAAAATCTCCTTTATGAGCAACATATAGACATCTCTCAGTGTCTGTGGAGATGACTTCTAAGCCTCACCTTGGACATCAAAATAACTTTCTATTAACAATTTTTATATTTATTTAATTCTATTATGCATATTTTGCCTGCATGTATGTATGTGTACCATGCGCTTGTCCAGTATCCCTGGAGGTCAGCAAAGGGTGTCAGATCTCCTGACACTGGAGTTACTGATGGTTATGAGTGTTCACATGAGTACTGGGAGCTGAATCCTCAGTCCTTTGTAAGAGCAAGTGCTCTAAACTGCGGAGCCATCTCTGCAGCCCCAAATTCCTTATACTAAAAAAGAATAGTATTTGCACGTAACCCGTGCACATCCTCTTGTAATTTTTTTCTTTTCGTTTTTCGAGACAAGGTTTCTCTGTAGCTTTGGAGCTTGTCTGCAACTTGCTCTTTAGACCAGGCTGGCCTCGAACTCACAGAGCTCCTCTTGCCTCTGTCTCCTGAGTGCTGGGATTAAAGGTGTGTGCCACCACCGCCTGGCTTTTGTATTCTTTAAATCATCCCAGTAATAGCTAATACAACGGCTATGCGAATGGTTGCTATACTATATTGTTATTCAGAATAACGATAAGGGAATTTCCATACATGTTCAATATAGGTGGTATTTTTTCAGGTATTTTTGAACTGCAAATGGTTGGATTTATGCAAAACCTGTGAGTATTCAGGGTCAACTATTTATCTATACTATAAAATATAAAGAAACTGGCATCATCTGCCTTGCAATCCCAGGATGAGGCAGGAGGATAGTGAGCTCAATCAAGGCCAGTCTTGAACCATATAGTGAGAATCCATCACAAAAAGCAAACCAGACTTACTACTCTCATAGTTTTGGCTAACAAGGAATAGCTATCCTGTTCTCACCAACCAGGGATTTCTTTCTTACATATTTTCTTTCTTTAACACTGAGGACATAAAAAGAGTGCTTACTTCAAATAACCTTAATTCTGAGGGTTTAACTTGGTAGCCACAAATATACTGAAATGGCTGCTGTTGTATAAACACCTTACCTCTGTTTCATAAGCAAACTATGAAGTTAAGAACTGTGGCTCAGCCAGGTGGTGGTGATGCACTCCAAGCTTGAAAAACAAACAAAAAACAAAAACCAACCAAACAAAAAGAAGCTATGGTTCTATAGAGGTTACACAAATGCATCTATTCATTACTCATCAGTGATAGGCATTAGCCAAGATGTGGCACTCTTCAGCATTAGACAAAGAGGCACTTGGGAACTACTCAGAAGCCATTTTATTGACTTTATTAAATATAGAGTCTATTATGTGTTCGAAGTTGACCAAGCTGGTGGTTATCAATGATTGAATTTTCTTTAAGTGTTTCAATGCCCCTACATTTTAATTTCTTGGAACAATTCTTTGGACTATAGGAAATGGAGACAAAGAAGGATGGATCATTTTCCTTGTTTCTTCCTGCCTCCTTATATCCCTCGCTTTCCATGCTTGTAAAAATTACTATTTTCAATCATTTAAAAGCCTTGCCAAAATGAAAGCTCATGTGCTCAGGTAAAATAATCAGTGCAGTCAAATTGTGCTAACAAGAACTACTATTTTGCTAGAAAAGTATGTACTTAATAATAGTGTACTGATTCTGAAGCACGTGTAGTGAATTCTACTGCACTAAGAAAAAGAAAAACCATGCCACATAATACAAACAGAAGTTTTGTTTGTTTGTCTGTTTTCAATTCTACTTAGATCTTTCTTCTGGAAATAAACCAAACTACATGATGGCTTAAAGCTTTGTAAAATAGTCATCTGATTGTTTTCAATGCTGGGGATTGAACCCAGGGCCTTGCTCATACTAGTTAGGCCCCTCTCTCTGAGCCCAAATATTTATCTTCCATAAACTCAGACTAACAAATGTATCACTATAAATTCCCAATGGCGGGTAACAGAAAACGTATGCCATTCTCTAATCTAAGAAGTATCTCTAAATTTGTGTAAAATGTATTGTTTATAAATTTAATCACCAGTTTTGATTTTCTATATAATAATTTTAGTGAGATTCCTTGAAAACTGGTAATTCAGAAGTCATCTCAACTACCTTCTATACAGGTACTCTTGCAAGTGCAAACACCCATACATTTTAAGAAATAGAAGTGTATGGGCTGGAGAGATGGCTCAGCAGTTAAGAGCACTGCCTGCTCTTCCAGAGGACCCGGGTTCAATTTCCAGCACCCACATGGCAGCTCACAACTGTCTGAAAATGCAGTTCCACGAGATCTGACACCTTCCCACCAATGCACATAAAATAAAAAGTTAAATCATTAAAAAAAAATTAAAAAAAAAAAAGTCAATCAGCAGCTGTGGGTGGTGGCACACACCTTTAATCCCAGCACTCCGGAGGCAGAGGCAGGCGGATCTCTGTGAGTTCGAGGCCAGCCTGGTCTACAAGAGCTAGTTCCAGGACAGGAACCAAAAGCTACAGAGAAACTCTGTCTCGAAAATCAAAAAGAAAAAAAAAAGTCAATCTGCACACAAATTATNCATTAAAAAAAAATTAAAAAAAAAAAGAAATAGAAGTGTGCTTGTGTTTATAGACACGGGGGGGGGGGAGTCTCATCAGATGTATTTGTTTTCTGTACTTCAATACACTGTGGCCCAATATTTATCCTAAAAAAGAAGAAAAAATATAACTCAAATATACAGCATTTTTGAAATAGTTCACATTTGCAAGTGACATCCCTCATTTTGTTTTTAAAGTCTTAAACCTGTAGGAGTTAATTTAGTAATACTTTTTGTTTTTTGAGACAGGGTCTCATTACCAGGCTGAACTCATACTCAAACTTGTCTTTGCCTCTCAGTGCTAGGATTAAAGGTGTGCACCATCACAACTGGCTCACTCTGTTTCTTATGATATTATAATTAATTTAATACTAAAATTCATATTTTGTTAAAATAACTAAAAGGTCAAAAATATTAAGATGATACAAGTAAATTGGAGTACTTTTACAGACATGAGCTAGCTTAAGAAAGCTTTATAGAGGAACAGTGATACTATCAGTTGGAGAGTGATGGTACCTCATCACTAGGATTATTATATCATTACAGCTATATATACAGCTCAGAATAAAGTCTCCTTCATAGCATGATTGAACAAACTCACATTGAGGGCCTATAATATAGTCTGCACAAAAAGGGGCATAAACTATCACTAAAGCAAGCCAATATTCATTGAACTTTCTTAAACAAGTATTATGGTAGGCACTGAATATTCATAGGGAATGAGAGATTGTTCTTGCTGGTGTGCTTCCAATTTAGCAAGAGCGAAAAAAACATAGGAAATGGTGACATTTGGAAAGCTAGGGTAAAGGGAGGTATATGCTGGCATTTAAGATGGAGGAAGCACTAGGTGGAACAGACATTGACAATATGAAATAGCGTGCTGTGATGAGTAAAAGGAGGTACACTCAACTGAGATGGAAAATAGAGAACAATAAGAGGCATGTTTGAGGGTTATGTAGCCCAGGGAAGTGTCCAAGCAGAGTCTGGTACAGAAACACTGGATAACTGAGACCACAAGAAGCAAGAAGAGACCATTTAAGATATGTAGACAGTAAGAGTAGAGGGCTAAGCATAAAATCACGGGTATTTAAGAAACAAGACAGGAAGAAGACTGTTAAAAAAAAATACATGCCAGGCAAGCACTCTATTGCAAAACTATACTCCCAGTCTCTGATCATGGTGATCTCAACTGAGGTCAGAATCTTCACAGTTAAGGTGGCAGAATCCAGATAAGAGGAAGTAAATATAGTGCACGTACGTACTCTTAAGGAATGTGGAGAAGGAAGAGAGATTAGATAGCAGCTGAAGAGGATGTGAATATCAGAAGGTTTGGGGTTTGAATATATTACAGGGCAATCTGGACTCTAGATTCTAGAGAGGTCAAAGTGAGGCACTATTGGAGCCAGGAGCTGCCTTATGGTACAAGACTTTGCTTGGGTGGAGATTAGAAGAAAAGGGTATGGATGGCAGAAAAGAAGACGTGAGAGGGACTCCTTGAATTCTAATGTTGAGAACACTAAGGTCTAATAAAGATCCAATGCAGGTTTACAACAGGACAGTGGCACAATTGAATGGAATTTTAAGAAAATTAGTTTGGCACGGGCACGCACAATGAAATGAAGAAAGGCAGCAGATTATGGCTATAACTCAAGAAGGAGATGATGGCCACTCAAACAAGAGTACTGCCAAAGAAGAATAGAGAAAATGAAAAATCTAAGCGAATTTCCAAATGTATGATGACAATTCTGGGAAAATCAGACATAGGGCAATTCAAGGAGAAGTGTCAAAATGGCTCAAAGATTTCAAATATTACCCTGGAAAAGTAGAATGTTGGGGTCACTGCCAGAAATGTGGCAAATAGAAATATAAGCCATTTGGGGAGGGAAAATGTTGAGTTTAAGATATACTGAGTTAGAATCAGGTTAAATATAACTATCGCCTTAAATATGTATTTCCTACTCATGGTGAAAAGGTACAAAATACTCCCCCTTTTTATAAAAGTCCAGTTGATAGTGACAACTCCCACATTTTCAACTTTCAATAGAAACAAAATCTTCCACAGATGAAGATCGAATAGAGCACAAAGTCAGGGTACAAAAGAATAAGAAATAGTTCATTCAACTGGGTGGTGGCGGCACATGCCTTTCATCTCAGTACTCTCAGAAAGCAAAGGCAGAGGGATCTCTGAGTTCAAGGCCAGTTTTGTCAACAAAACAAGTTCCAGGACAGTCAGAGCTGTTACACAGAGAAACACTGTTTCCAAAAAAAAAAAAAAAAAAAAAAAAAAAAAAAAAAAAAAAAAAAAAAAAAAAAAAAAAAAAAAAAAACCAAAAAAGGAATAAAAAAAGAAAGAACAAAGGAAAGAAAGAGTTCACTCACATAGATATAGGGCCATGAGTGTAGCTCAGTGACACAGCACTTGCCTCGATGCACAGTGCCCTAGTTTGAGTTCATCACACCCTCATCCCCAATAAAACATAGTTTAGAGCAATCGACACATGCCTACATCAGAAAAATGGAAACAAAATTTGACATTTTAGATGTATTAGATTAAAATTATTCTTACAGACTTACTCAACATATGGAAGGTTTTGCTATTATAGTTCATGTCTCAGATCCCAACCAAAAATTTTTATTAAAGACAGGGTCTCACGCTGTAGCCCAGGTTGGTCTGGAGTTCATTATATGACCCCAGACTGGCCTTGATCTCATGGCACTCTTCTTGTCTTAGTCTCCCAAGTGATGGAATCACAGGCATAAAGCACCAAGTCTGGCTTCTAGCAGACCTTTTAAACAGTCTTTTTTTTTTTTTTTTTCGAGACAGGGTTTCTCTGTGGCTTTGGAGCCTGTCCTGGAACTAGCTCTATAGACCAGGCTGGTCTCGAACTCACAGAGATCCTCCTGCCTCTGCCTCCCAAGTGCTGGGATTAACGGCGTGCGCCACCATCGCCCGACAACAGTCTTTTTCTAAAATGTTAGATATTTAGCATCAAATGTTCTTCCTAAATAAGAAAATGTATACAAAAAAACCAAACAATTTTCCAAACTATATTCATCTCCAGGATTTAAGTACTGGCTTATGTTTTTCAGACTTTTTTCCAATTAATACCAAGATACTACTGGCATTATCTCTTTACATGTGATTCCAGAATTTTTAAACTGTGTGTGTGTGTGTGTGTGTGGTGTCAGCAGGGAATTACACGTACAAGAGGCTAGACACAGCAAATCTCAGTGCTCTGTTTTAAATGAAGAAAGGAAATTGGTTGTGTGGCGAGTAGAACGGAGCCACGAGGAAGTTTTAGAGAACTTAAATTATGCTTCCTTGCTATGCATGCACTGTTTGAATTTTAGAAAATAATGGGGAAAAGTGGAACATAAAATTATGGATCGCAGTATAAATACCAATTTTCTGCTTGGTCATGTAAAAGAATCTGCATAAAAAGAACCCTGGGTGCCAGCATCATAATTAGCTGGAATAATGGTCACCATAGTGACAAAAGGAATGGAAGTAAAACTGCAGTAAGTTGGCACCTGAGCATTGCAGGCTTTCTGCAAAAACCCTGGACTGAGAAAAAGTGTCTGAAAATTACCTAATCAAAAATAAGGCCTAAAAGTCTCCCCAAAGCCTTCCACCACAACTGAAAAAATATTTGGTAATACAGTCATTCAATAATTTAAAAGTGTATTATAGGCATAAGAGTTACCATGCTAAAAATTACAAGCTAACACGATTGAGGAATTGATACATACTGATTTCATGCAAGCACTCAGGTGAGTCAAAGGGACTAGGTGAGCCATGATCAAAATGAAAGATAGTGAGACGTGATGAAAAGGGGCAAATCTATTTTGAAAATGCAGTAAACGACACCACAGTTAAGAGCATGAACACAACACCATATTCAAAATTCTAAGTATTTACAATCCAAGCTAATAAAAACTGGGACCCACTCTTCAAAGCCCAGACGTCAATTTTTCTTCTTTTACTGTGTAACCAAGATGATATGAAGTCCTTGCACACTTTATTTTCTCAAATGGGATACAGAATTTCAATGTAAAAGAAGCCACCTTGGATGAGTTTTAGAGAAATCATCCTCAATTCATCAAAGGCCAATTTCCCTATATAGTTAATGTTTGGGCGAACAAAATCCCCTGTAGGCATCTTAATTTATTTCAGAGCCAAAGGGCTTACAAACCACGTACTTCAAACCCTTCATTTGGAGAACCCAAAGTCCGGAAGTAAGAATCAACTGACCAAGGTCATAGGGCTAGTAAGAAGGGAAACTGAGATTAGCAACCAAGATCTCTCACCCTCTATCCACCGCTCGTTCTACTTTGCATAGATTCTTATCAACCTGAACCTCTAATGATGTGATATTACAGGAACGTCAGAGTAGTGCGTTTAACAGAGAAAGGATGACGATATTCATTCATATAAGCATTGGATAGGAAGAATGGATGGATAAATATGTGGGTGGATGAATATTTCTATTATTCACAAAATGCATCACAGTTTTGTTTTGAAGAATCCAAGCCCAGATCTTGTCACAGGTCACAGCAGTCGCCGTTTTCCACTAGCCATCAATCTTGGCAGCAGAGAAGCCTAGTACATCCTGCAGTTCAGAGGCTATTCACTTGCCAGCAAAGAAGCCTAGTACATCCTGCAGCTTAGAGACTATTGACTTGCCAGAACACGTACAAGCGGATCACCCCCCCCTCCAGTGCCTCTAGCTTTCCACCCCGTAACTCCATGTCCTACACTCTTTTCTCAGGGTCGATGTCACTCTCCCCATTTCTTTTGCACTACACCTATTCAATCTGCGGTTTCTCTATTTAAACCAGGTGTCCTTTGCTAACAGTATGTCTTAGTCAGCCCTTCCCACTCGGCAGGCCCTTCGATGCCCTTCTCATTCGTCTGCCGCCAATTCTCAGCCTCCGCAAGACCCCGGCCCCAAAAGCTTACACAGTGATGTGGCCGGCGCCGCGCACCAACACAGGGTCTGGGGCATATCTCCGCAGATGCTCCTCGCTCACTACCCGAGGTGGGGGTGGCACCTCCTCCTCCTCCTCTTCTTCCTCCTCTTCCTCCTCCTCATCTTCCTCATCCTCATCGGGCCCAGATACCGACGACGACGACGACGACGACGGCGACGACGACGTCGTTGCTGCTTCTTCTTCTTCCTCCTCCAGTTCCGAGATGGTGTCGAACTCCGCCATGTTGGGCAGCAGGATGCTCATCACGTGACCTCACAACTGCCGCCACTCGCCGGGAGAAGAGTTTGAACCTGCGGAGCGGCTGGGAGAGGAGGGGGAACTGACTGAAGAGAAAGAGGAGGGGGTAGGGAAAGCACTTGAGGAGACGCGCCTGCGTATTGGGCAGACAGAGCGGGGGTTGGAGGCGGGGGCATGAGGGACCAGGGAGTAAATTCGGTGTACGCTTGCGCGGCTCCAAGGGGAGGGGGCCGGTAGAGGTGAACTCCAGGGAATTCTCGAGGTCCGGTCTGCGGGTGCTGATCTTCGGACTGCGCTTCGGACGTCAGTCTCTCGTACGCAGGGGACGTACGTTCTCGTTTTAGTGCCTGTTAATTAATGCGGGATATAGTTACCTCTATGCAGGCAGTCGAGGGAAAGCAAATTCTATAAAAGCGAGTTTAGGACTTTGCCCAAAATATCTCAAGGTACACATATGTCAGTCCCTTACGAAGAGATTGTTCAATCCTAAGGGCAAACATTTTTATTAACGTTTTACAAAAGAGGAAACTTTCTATTAATTTCTCCTGCTGAATGGTACTTTGGGGACTTGCTAAGTGTCACAGACTGTGCTAAGTGCTCTGTGTGCCTATCTCATTTACTCTTCCCTACAACTCTTTGATGGGTGTACCATGTTGATTCAAATATCACACAAGGGAAATCTAGATACATAGAGAGCAAGTAATTTGTTCAAGGTCATGGAGCTAGTAAATGACAGAGGAGCTTTTAAATCTGGAGTCTCTTCCTACTCCCAAAGCCTCTTGGTCAAACAGCTACAGTGCCTAAAGTTGCTTGGAAAGGCTGGGGGCAGTGCATTTTGGTTGGTTCTTATTAATAAGAATAAACATGTTTACAATCGGGGGTTTGAAGCCAGGTGTAGTGGCACATGCCTTCAAACCCAGCACTTGGAAGGCAGAGGCAGGAGAATCTTTGAGTAAGGCTAGCTTGGTCTATAGACCTAGTTCCAGGACAGCACACAGAGAAACCCTGTCTTATGAAAAGGAAAGAAAGGAAGAAAGAAGGAAGGAGGGAAGAAGCAGGAAAAGGGGAAAGAAAAAAAGGAAGAAAGGAAGGAAAGAAGGAAGGAAGGAAAAGAAATTGGGGTTTTGAGGAGTGGAGCTGGAGAGCGTGTAGAAGGCATGCCAGTTTAGAGACATATTAATTAACATAGCCTATTCTATAGACTCTAAGCTATATTCTTCCCAATACCATAGGTCAGTTAATTCAAACAATCTGGTGAGGTAGGTACCTTTATATGTCTTTTATAGATGAAGAATTGATGGACTGGAGAGATGGCTCAGCAGTTAAGAGCAGTGGTTGCTCTTCCAGTAGAACCTTGGTTCAATTTCCAGCACCCACATGGTAGCTCACACCTGCCTGTGACTCCAGTTCTGGGGATTTGATACCTTCACACAGATATACACCAATGCACATAAAATAAAAATAAATCATTTAAAAAGATGACATATTGAATATCAGAAAATTTAAATAATTCATTCAGGTCTGTAGTGACCTTTTTTTTCCCACCTTACCCCATCCCCGTTTCAAACGTTCTACCTCATCTTCACTACATCACTAAAATAGAGAGACCACATATTTCAAGTTTTTAGATAATGTCCCAAACTGGCTCATACCTGGTAGCAGCACAGACTTTGTGCCGTTAAGACTATATAGTGCAGCTGCTCCTAATAGAATGAATATCGCGGTTCAGGTACGCTCCATTAATACCAGCTTCCCTATGCCTTCCGCTGCGCTAGAGCTTTCATTCTGATTAGGTGATGTGACTGGGGAAACAGACAGAGCCTGGAATTTAGAATAAGCCTAGCATCAGCACCATATTGGCAGTAAACAAAAATACTTAGGCATGTGCGGAAGAGAGAAATCTTTTCTGTAAGAGATATTGTTCAAGATATCAAGGAATTGGTGTTATTAATATTGCATTTTTCATTACATTCAATAGCTTGTTTGTTTTGGAATTGAGAAGTAAGATGTAACATTATCTATAAAAAAAAATGGAGCCTTTTGTTGTATAAAGAACTTTACTTTAGCCAGAGATTAGGATAAAAGAATCTTAAAGTATTTCATAACAATAATTGGTTTTTCTTGGTACTATTCAACATATATCAACAATGAGAGTGGATGACCTCAGACCTGAGATCAACTTCAATATTCTGTACCCGTTCTTTTTAAGAAGCAAGACAAAATCACAGAGGAGATTAAATATTCCCCAAACATCTTATCTATAAAGAGTCCAGTAAATCAGTATCTAGAGGGAATAATACTATTTTGCTGATTACTGCTCCAGTGGTAGCATCTCATTTCCATCACGAAAGATTAGTCTAGGAAGGAATAGCTGACAGAGAGGAAAAGACTTGGATTTTGTGATAAATGCAATAAGACATTAGAACTGTTGTCAAGCTAGGATATAGTGACTGGGGGAGATGGAAAGATGAAGGGAGTGAGGGCTGGGGAAATACTACTGTAAGTTTCAAAGCGGAGAGTCCAGAGACATAGTTTAGTTGGTAGAGAGCTTGCCTATCAAGCAGGAAAACCCTACTTGTAATCTCCTGCACAGCATAAACTGGAGATGGAGGTGCATATTTGTAATCCCAAAAGTTGGGAGGTGGAGGCAGGAGGATCAGAAGTTCAAGTTCATCCTTGGCACCTCAGTAAGTATGAATGAAGTGAGCCTTGGACACTATCTCAAGCAAAATAAAAAACACACTAAATAAATTGGAAAGAGGCTGCTGACGTTTAGTTAGAAGTCAAAAGGACAAAGCAGTGTAGAGAAGCGCTGCGCTTGGCCAAGTGCACAAGCACAATCTGATCAGCTCATCTGTTTGCCTGCACATACACGGTGCTGAAAAAGCATGTGTGATTGCAAAGGTAATCAGTTCTGCCAGGAGGACTGAGATTGGGAAAGCTGAGAAAAACACGTTTTGTGTGTCCACTGCCAGTGAACACATGAAGCGTGATGGCTTTTAAATGATAAGCTGGCTTTCAGGCTAGTAAATTGGTGAGTGGATGCAGAGGAAAGCAGGTGGTATAAGGCTTTGTTTACCTAATGTGCTGAGGAGGTCATGAGGGCAATTTTCTCATCTAATAGATGGGGGCCTGAGGCACAAAGTCTCAGGTTTAATGGACTGAGAAGGTTTCACAGTTTTAAAAGATAGCTTTGTTTATTTGTTAAAGTACACAATTCAGTGATGTTAGTCGATTTACAGATTTACGCAGTCATTACCACAAACTAATTTTAGAATATATCCATTGCCTCAATTCAATACTCCCCATTCTCATTCCCATTCCTATGTATTCTCAGTCTGTGTTGTGGGCTTTTCAAATAAATTGTGTTATAAAATATGCTGTCTCTGACACCTTCTTTTGCTTAGTGTGCCATTGAGGTTCATCATATTGTGTCATTTATTAGGACTTTGTTCCTTTTAATGGATAAATACTATTTCATTGTTGCGATATATTACATTTTGCTTCTTTATTCACTTGGTGATGACATTTGGACTCCTTTCACCTTTTGTATATTGTGAAAATGCTATGTTATAGACAATCATATGTCTCTGTGAAACATGCTTTAATTTTTCACTCTTTTCTTTCTTTTTCTTTTTTCCTTTTTTTTTTTTTTGAGACAGGATTTCTCCTCTGTGTAACAGCCCTGGCTGTCCTGGAACTCAGTTTGTAGACCAGGCTGGCCTCGAACTCACAGAGATCCACCTGCCTCTGTCCCCCAAGTACTGGGATTACAGCTGTATACCACCACCACCCGGTTTAATTTTTTCTTGAATAGATATGTTTAGGTAGAATACTTGGCCACATACTTAAGACCGTGTTGAACTTTGGGACTGGAAAGACGGCTCAGAGGTTAAGGGCACATAAGATCTGAATTTGTTTCTCAACACCCATTATTTGGGCAGTGCACAACAGGTGACTCCAACTTCCACAGATTAGATGCCTTTAACCTCTGTGGGCACCTGCACACATGTTCACACACACAGTTAATGATAATTTTTTAAAACAAAGATTATATTGAACTTAATAAAATTGAAGTATTTTTCCAGAGTGGCTCTGTCAGCTGCCATTCTCGTGAGTTATTTTCCGTCTTCTGAATGATTTATTTACAACTCAACTGCCATCACCATTTATAAACATAAAAGGTATTTATTAAAATTTAGCATACTGTTCCTTCTTTGTTACTGATATTTCAAGATATTTGACAGTTTTGTTGTCTTTCCTATTTGTCTTTATTCCATGTTCTCTTTTCTGGTCTTTTTTTTTTTTCCTTTTACCTTGTTGGGGAGGGAACCCAGGACCTTACACACACACTGGGAGCAGAGCTCCAGCCCTGCACCACCCCTTCCTCAGCTCCTGTATGTGTTCTTCACGGCCATTGGCAGTAACTCATCTTACTTTTCTGCACCTGTGTCTTTTGCTGGGTGTGTAAATTTGGACTGACGATGGTTTCAGCATTTGAAAAAGGTTATGACACTTGTTTCGTGTACCCATATGTTTTAGAGAAAGAACAATCTCTTGGTTTTGAGTTGTCAATGATATTTTGTTTATTTGCTGGATGTTTTAAATATTTTTCTTTGTTGTTAATATTTGAAAATTGCATTACTATGTAGTTTGGTATGGATTTATTTATCCTTCTATTTTGAGTCTCCTCCTCCCCCTCTTCCTCCTCCTCTTCCTCTTCTCTTTTTGAGACAAGGTCTCACTATGTAGTCTTGGCTTGCTTAGAACTTGCTATGTAGACTAGGCTGACCTGAGACCCAGAGATCTACCTGCCCCTGGGTCCCAAGTGCTGGGATTCAAGTCATGTAGTTTAATGAGTTGTTTTCAAGTCTAATTTGAGCATCCTCACATTAGCTCATGAGAGGCTGGATACTCTCCACTTTCTCTTTCGACTGTTATCTGCTTGGCTCTGCATCCTTAGGGAAAGCTGAGTTGCAGTATCCATCATTCTGCGACTCCCGGTGGAAGATGAACGTCCACTTATCCCATTGACTTGATTGACGCTCAGATAAGGGGTACTGCTGGATGAAGTGAGAAATTGGGCTTCTTATGTCATTTGCACCAATCCTGAAGATAGAAGTGCCTTGCAGTTGATGAGTGAAAATGAGAAGCCCTGATTGCCTTCTTTTCCCACCATTATTTGCAACTTCAGAAGTATGGGAGTCAAAGCACCAAAACTGGCCTTGCTGTGTAGATGAAGGTGGAGCTGGAGTTCTTTTCTGTGATGTTTACAATTACTATACAGGTAACCAACCACCTAAGTTTTTTCCAGTTAGCTATGCCGGTCCTTAGGCTAGGAAGAACTGACTTGGGTGTAAATTTATAACTGTCCCAACTAGTATTACTGCGGTTCTCACTTCTTCATCCCCAAGTCTGGAGTAGATGAGGCATTAAGAAATCTCAGTGAGAGACAATGGGGATGTTCTATCACGAACTCACCAAGGCCAGCTGGACTGGGTCTGAAAAAGCATGGGATAAAACCGGACTTGCTGAACATAGCGGACAATGAGGACTACTGAGAACGCAGAACAAGGGCAATGGGTTTTGATCCTACTGCACGTACTGGCTTTGTGGGAGCCTAGGCAGTTTGGATGTTCACCTTACTAGACCTGGAAGGAAATGGGAGGTCCTTGGACTCCCCACAGGGCAGGGAACCCTGACTGCTCTTCAGGTTGACGAAAGAGGGGGAGTTGATTGGGGGAAGGGGAGGGAAATGGGAGGCGGTGGCGGGGAGGAGACAGAAATCTTTAATAAATAAATTAAAAAAAAAGAAATCTCAGTGAAGAAGGGAGTGGGGTTTATATTCCCCAGTGGTGTAGTAGTCCTTGGTAAGTTTTCCTTTCTTAAGTAAAACAGCCCCACCCATGTTCTCATGCAAGCAGCCCCATTTAAACAGAATGGATCGCGCACACGCACACACAACACACACATACACACACACAGAGAGAGAGAGAGAGAGAGAGAGAGAGAGAGAGAGAGAGATATGAAAGTAGAAGGGAGGTTTGTTAGGAAGAACAAGGGTGTTCTGCTAGAACTTTAAGCTGAGAAAGCCTCATTCCTGCCTCTCAAAAAAACCTGCTTAGTGGGAGCTCTTCCCCTGAAGCTGGGCACAAACACATCTTGTAGAGGACACATCATCAAACCCCCCACCCCAGTGCCTACAAGGTATTTAAGTGCCCTGCCTTAGATCGGCCATGTGATTTTTCTCCTGCCCCCCCACCCCATCGCTGGGGGCTGGAGGGTTACCCAAGAGTGCTCTGCCCAAATAAACCTGGTCTTTTACTTTTGAATTCGACTTGCTCTGGCTTACTGCGTCGATGGAGCTAGAGATTCAGAAAACCTATCAAAGGGGTTCAGTGGTAACAGAGAGCAATGGGATGGATATGATCGATGTAATATAATCTCACTATGTAGCCCTGGCTAGCCTGGAACTCACTATGTAAACCAGTCTCTCCTTGAACTCATAAAGATCCTCTACCTCCCAAGTGCTGGAATTAAAGCCATGCATAACCATGCCTGACCAAAAACTGTTTTTTTTTTTTTTTTTAAATTTCCCTAAAATAGGAATCTGTGACCGAACTTTTGAAATATTGTATATACATTTTATTTTAAAGCATACAATTTAATATTGTTTAGTATATTCACAAATCATTGAAATCATCAGACTTCCAGTTCCAGAACATTAAATTATCACTCCATTAATGGCCATTCCCAGTCCTCTCTTTCCAGCTACTAGCAACCAGTAATCGATGGTGTTTCAGTGGATTTGTGTATTCTGGACATTTCATAGAAACAAAATGACACAGCTTGCAGTGTTGGGCTTGTTTGTTTTGTGTGACATATTTTTTTTTCAAGATACAAAAGTTTGTTAGCACTTTGTTCTTTGGCTGAAAAATTATATGTATGAATAAATCATATTTTGTTTGCATTCATCAACTGGTGGTTATTAGGTTGCCTTTTCTTTTGCCTATTATGAATAGGAATAGGAACAATACAAGTCCTGGGAATAATGCTTTTAGTAGTCCATACAAGCAAGTTTCCTAAGATTCTTAGAGATTACACAGAGGAATGCATTTGCCAGGTGTTATAGAAAACCTATGTTTTACTCTCTTAAGAAGCAACCAATCGCAGGGTGGTGGCGCACGCCTTTAATCCCAGCACTCGGGAGGCAGAGGCAGGCAGATCTCTGTAAGTTTGAGACCAGCCTGGTCTACAGAGCTAGTTCCAGGACAGGCTCCAAAATCACAGAGAAACCCTGTCTCGAAAACAAAACAAAACAAACAAACAAACAAAAAGCAACCAATCTTTTCTACAATGGCTACATCATTTTACCTTTCTGTAGTGATATTTTTGTTTGTGTTTTAACAAATAAAGCTTGCTTGAAGATCAGAGTGCAGAGCTAAGCCACTAGAGGCCAGGCAGTAGTGGCACACACCTTTAATCCCAGGACTCAGGAGCTGGAGGCAGAGGGATCTCTGTGGTTCAAGGCCACGCTGGGCTTGGTCAAATCTAAAAGAAACAGAGCCAGGCAGTGGTGGCTCACACCTTTAATCCCAATACTGGGGAATCACGTGCCTTTAATCTCTGCACTAGGGAGATAGAGACAGGAAGGGATATGGCTGGGCGGAGAGAAAAATATAAAGCATGAGGAGACAGCTCAGTTGCAGTCTGAGGCAGCAATCTGAAGCAATCAGTCTGAAGATGCAGATCACACAGTCTGAGGAGGCAGTCTGAGGACAGTATTGTCCTTTTGGTCTGAGGATTTGGTAGAGGTGAAAGGTCTCTCTAGTGGCTAGCTGCACTGCTTCTCTGATCTCTCAGCTTTCACCCCCTGATATCTGACTCTGGGTTTTTATTATTAAGAACAATTAAAATTTGTGCTACGCCATTGCACCAGTGGTGTCCTACGATTCCAATGTTCCCGTTTCACCGTTAACAGTTGCTATTGTCTGTCTTGCTCTTTTACATAACAATCATCCTGTATCTAGTCCTTGTTATACATATGCAGTGGCATTTTATCCTTCTTTTGATTTTCAATTTCCTGCTGAATAATGATATGGGGGGTCCTTTCCTGTTTTTAGAAATTCTACTTATTTATTTATTTGTGTGGGTGTGCCACAGTGTGCTTGTGGAGATCCGAGAATGACTTGCAGGAGTTGGTCTCTCCTCCTGGGGGTCAAATTTAGATCAGCAGGCTTGGCAGCAAGTACCTTTACCCACTGAGTCAATCTTACCTGCCCCCGAACCCCAGTGTGAATATGTGTGTACGTGTGTTCAGATGTGCGCGCGCGCATGTGTGTGTGTACACATGCACCTGTGTGTATCCATGTGTGTGTTTAGACAAGGTCTCACTATGTAGCTGTGGCTGTCCTGAGCTCACTTTGTAGACTAGGCTGCTTTCAAACTCAAAAAGATCTGCCTGCTTTGGGGCTGGTTGATCACAGTAACATCAGGTCACTGGCTCTGGGTGGCTCCTGGCAGTAGAGACAAAGTGACTTGGCCCAAACTGCAGTTTACTGCTGCTGGGGTGGCAGTTGATTACTTCAGTGATGGTGGCTGAAAGTACAAGGATCAAAGTTTTCTGTCAATGTGTTCTTTATTGCTTTCAGTTTTGGTGATTTCTTAAAATTTCATTTTCAGTGTTTTCTTTCTGTTGCTGGCTTTAGGCTTAATTTCTTTACCCCCTTCAGGTTGTTATGGTGGACCCTTAATTTGTTCCCTTCAAATCTTCCTTCCTTTGTTATATAGACATTTAATCGTATAATTATCTCTCTAGGATTTAGCTACAGCACATAACTGATGTGCTGTACTTTTATATTCAATTAGTTAGAACATTTTAATTTCTCTTGAGACTTCTGGGACCTATGGGTTATTTAAAAGTATGCTGTAGAGTTCCTAAATACTTTCAAATTACTGAGTCTCTGTTTATGATTTACATTATGCTTTTGGAGTATGAACATCGAGTCCACATAATTTCTGTTTTCTCAAATTTTATTAAGCTATATTTTATAGCCCACATAAGACACATCTTAGTAAATGTTCTCTTTGTACTTTCCATGTCTTTGTGATTTGCTATTGTTGGACTCAGTGGTCCATAAATATTAATTTTATTATGTTCATTAGGACTTCTATCTAGCCAGGTGTTGTCATGTATCTCTGAGTTCAAGGACAGCCTGGTCTACAGAGTGAATTCCAGGACAGCCAGAGTTGTTACAAAGAGAAACCCTGTGTTGAAAAACCAGAGAGAGAGAGAGAGAGAGAGACAGAGAGAGACAGAGAGAGACAGAGAGACAGAGACAGAGAGAGACAGAGAGAGAGACAGGGAGAGAGACAGAGAGTCTGCTATCTACTTTTTGATGACATTTTTCTACTGTCAGTTATAGACAGGAATGTAGTCTCTCTAGAATACACAGCTGGCTTTGCTTCCTCTTCATTTTTAACAGCTTTTGCTCATGTGCTCACTGCTGTCATTTTAGCTGCCTATGTCTTTAGGATTGTTATTTCTTTTTTTTTCTTTTTTTTTTTTTTTTTTTTTTT
>NW_026068155.1:9515-16127 GCF_014885135.2 Alexandromys fortis | reverse complement strand
TTTTTTTGTTTTTCGAGACAGGGTTTCTCTGTGGTTTTGGAACCTGTCCTGGAACTAGCTCTTGTAGACCAGGCTGGTCTCGAACTCATAGAGATCCACCTGCCTCTGCCTCCCGAGTGCTGGGATTAAAGGCATGCGCCACCACTGCCCGGCTGTTATTTCTTCTTTGGAGAATTGATCCCTTTCATTTTTATTTTTTGTGGTCCTGAGGATGCAACCCAGTCACGCAAGTCAAGTGCCCTGTTACTGCTCTAGTTTGCTTTTTACTGCGGTGATGAAACACTGACCAACACCAACTCGGGAGCACAAGGTTTATTTGGCTTCCAAGTTACAGAAGTCATGGCAGGAACCTGGAGGCAAGAATGTAAACAGAGATCTGGAAGAATGCTGCTTGGTGGCCAGCCTCCTCTGGCTTGATCACCTACCTTTCTTATACAGCTCACCTGCCCAAGGATGCTACTTCCCACAGTGGGCTGAGCCCTCCAATATCAATTAGCAATGAAGGAAATGCTTCACCTGGTCAGTGGGCTAGCTCAGTGGAAAGGGTCTTTACTGTCAAGCCTGAGGACCTGGGTTAGGTCCCTGGGGCCCACGTGGTGGAAAGAGAATTGAATCCCTTTGATCTCTACAGGTACACACACACACACACACAAAATGTAATAATAATAAAAAAGAAAATGCTCCATGGATATGGCTACAGGCCAATCTGATTTGGGCAGTTCTTCAGTTGAGGTTCCTTTCTCCAGGTGATCCGAAGTTTGTGTCAAGTTGACAGCTGAAGCTAACTCTGACACCTCCCAACCAGAAAAACAGACTGCATATATTTTTAGACAAACACTATAAAATGAAGTGAATATTTATATAGTTGAATGCAAACAACCTTTGTCAATGTTTCGATTTATTGCATTTAACCTTTCTCTCCCCTTCCCCCTTTATGTATTGGTTTTTTAAAAAAACATTTAAAATTGTGTGTATGCACACATGTCTCTGTGTGGGAATGCACACATGAATACGGGTACATGTTGAAGTCAGAAGATAAAGTTGGATTCCCTAGAACTGGAGTATAGGCAGTTGTGAGTCACTCAACATTGGTGCTGGAAACTGAACTCAGGTCTTCTGCAAGAATAGTATGCTCTCTGAACCACTGAACCACCTCTCCAGCCCCAATCTATATGGTTTTACTTGAACTTACTCTAAGTTGCGTACGATGTTCTCTCACGTAGTATCATTTATAATTTATTTTGCTGTTGTTAGCTTTTTAGTGATCGCCTTGGGGCTTATGATATCCATTTAAAATAATTGAACTTTGCTTTCATACAGCACTGAATTGCTTTACTATAGTGAAAATTGAACAGAATATGCTCAATTTCCCTAGTACATTAGTACTCTCATTATTTCCATCAGTTATATTTTAGGCAAATTAACAAAAAGAAAAATAAATCTAGGCCTGGTGGTGTATGCCAGTCATCTGAGCACTAGGTAGCCTGAGGCAGAAAGATTGTGATTTTTGAGGCCTGTCTGGGCTACATAGTGACCTCATCTCAAACTAGACAAATAAACAAAGTAAGCAATGCCTTTAATCCCAGCACTGGCAAGGGCGAGACAGAAGCTAGCGGACCTCTACCAGTTCTTATTGGTTCAAGGTCAACCTGGTCTAGCAAGTCTGAGGCCAGCCAGGAACATTGTGAGAACATCCTTGTCTCAAAAAAAGTGCAAAAATATGAGTTTTCAGTAGACTAATTTCTACATCACTAATTATGCTATTTAGAAATAGAGATACTATTACTTTTTCTTTTCCTAAAAGTTTGCCTTAAAGCCAGGCAGTGGTGGCGCACACCTTTAATCCCAGCACTGGGGAAGCAGAGGCAGGTGGATCTCTGTGAGTTCGAGGACAGCCTGGTCTATAAGAGCTAGTTCCAGGACAGCTAGGTAGGACTGTAACAGAGAAACGCTGTCTTGAAAAAAAAAAGTTTGCCTTAAATCCTCTCATACCCTGACTAGAACTTGTAGCATTATATTTCTAAGAGTCTTAAGAACAGGGCTGGAGAGATGTCTCAGCAGTTAGGAGAACTTATTTTTCTTGCAGAAGACCTGAGTTTAATTGGCAGCACCTCGTGGCAGCTCACAACTACATTTAATTCTAATTCCAGGGAATCCGATGCCTTCTTTTGACCTCTGCAGGTTCACATACACTCAGATACATACATATACACAAAATAATAAATATTTTTTAAAAGACTGGTAAGAACAGACTCAGCTGATTATTCCCTACCTTAGCTATGAAGTGTGCGCTAGCGGTTGAGTTTTAGAAAGTCTCTTCACGAAGTTGATGAGGTTTCCTGTTCTCGCTAGTTTGCCAAGCATTTGTATTGTAGGCGCATCCTTCATTTAGCCAAATGATTTTTCTGTGTTGTTTAGTATGACCATATATACATATATATATATTTGTTTTACTTGCCTAGTGTACTGGTTGATTTTATGTCCACTTGACATAAGCTAGAGTCATCAGAGAGGACGGACACTCAAATTGAGAAAATGCCTCCCTGAGATCCAGCTGTAAGGCATTTTCTCAATTAATGATCAAAGAAGGAGGGCCCAGCCCTTTGTAGGTGGTATCATCCTTGCACTAGCTGTCCTGGGTTCTTAAGAAAGCAGGCTGAGCAAGCCATAGTAAGCAAGCCAGTAGACAGCACCCTCCATGGCCTTTGCATCAGCTCCTGCCTCATGGTTCCTGCCCTACTTAGTTGCTGTCCTGATTTCAATGATCAACAACCATGTGGAAGTGTAAACCAATAAACCCTTTCTTCCCCACCTTGCTCTTTGGTTATGATGCTACGTTGCAGCAATAGAAACCCTAAGAAACTTAGCTAGCTGCTACAATCATATATGCTAATTCCTTGTTCTCTCTGCTCCACTCCCTCCACCTCACCTCTCCCCCTCCTTACATACACACACACACACACACACACACACACACACACACACACACCACAGATACACTAATGCAAAATATAAATCTGTAAGTTGACCCGTAAATAATGTACAACTTTCGGGCACCAATCCTCACACAGTCATGCATAGATGTATAAGTGTGTGTGTGTATGCGTGCGTGTATGTGTTGCTAAGGAAAGAAACTCAGGCCTTGTGATGCTGAGCAGGTGCTCTGTCACTGTATAACCTGAGTCATGTGTAACTTTTGATTTTCCCAAAACGTAGCTATTAATAGGCACTTCTGTTGTCTTAAAGCTTCACCAGCAACACAGACAGCACAACGACACACATTTTGTATATGTATTATAAATAGCAAAGTGTTAGTAAAACGCACAGTCTATGAGTGTGAAGAACTACTAACATGGCTAGGTGATGATGGAAACCAAGCTTCCTATGTAATCTCTGGTGGTACCTTGATGTGGACGTCTTTCTTACAGCCCCGCACTGATGGAGGTTCTAGCATCCTACTTGGCTTTCTGCAACACCACCTTTATTTGTTAGTACTTTTTTTTACAGTAGATATTAAGTCAGCACCATATTCCTATCTGAATTTGCCTTTTGCTACCTACTATTGATCCTAAACTTCTTTCTTGTTAGTGGTTTACACTATGAATTCTTCTCTGCGATTATACTTTTCTCCTTCTGTTCTAGATGGGCCTTCCTTGGTGATCTGATAGCAAATGTTTGTTGGGCATTTGTGGCACACATCTTTAATCCTAAAACTCAGGAGGCAGAGGCAGGCAGATCTCTGTGAGTTCGAGGCCAGCCTGGTCTACAACAGCTAGTTCCAGGACAGGCACCAAAGCTACACAGAGAAACCCTGTCTCAAACAACAACAATGAAACAAAAACAACACAAACAGCACATAAAACCCAATAAAACAAAACCCCAAACTCCAAAACAAAACAAACAAGCAAATCAACAACAACAACAAAAAACCTTAAGCAGAGTTCTGAAATGTGAGAATCTTAGTAATATCAGAGGGATGCAAACTGAAACCATAAGATGATGATTGGTCCTTACACCTGCTAGGATGGTTATGCCTGTTATATAGGCAGCTTCTCCTTGGGCCTCATTTTAGGATTTAAGGATCTACAGTTTCAGGTGTAGAAATTAACAAGACATATATCCTATTTTTACCAATCTTTATGCACTTTTAAGAGATGTTTATTGCTGCCATTTATATCTTTGCCTTTCTGAGCATTTACCCAACATAATTCATTCTCAGTCCCTGCCCCTGCCTCTCATTATTGGAAATGAGATGCTCTCACTTTCTAAACAATACAAACTTTAAAGACTAAATAATGTGTTTTTATCACCTATTTGTGTCTAGTCTAGCAATAAGGCCAAGTAGTCTTACAAAAATATATTTTGAATAAATATAAGCCCATTAAGATTACAACTTTTTGAAACTGAAGGTAAAAAATTAGTATTTAAGTCATATTTCTCATATTTATTAGAAAGTAACTTTGTTGCAATCATATGTGGATGGGGACATGAGAAAGCAGATAATTAATTAAGAGTGTATATACTCTGTAACACACACATATACGCATTGGAGATAAGGTCTTACTATGTAGCCCTGGCTGGCCTAAAACTTGTTATATATACTAGACTGACCTCCAATTTATAAAAATCTGCCTGTTTCTCTTTCCTAAGTGCTGAGATTAAAGGTCTGTACCACTAAGCTTGGCCCAAAGTATATATTTAAAAGAGCTCAAGTTTATTGGCTCAGAATTTGACATTTGAGGAGCAAAAGTGCTTAGTGAGCACCAATAAAAGGACCTGTAAGGTAAATATTTTAGTTGCTTTATATGAAAAAAAAAGGGGGGCAGACAGTGGTAGTGCATGCCTTTAGTCCCAGCACTCAGGAGGCAAAGGTAGGCAGATCTCTTGTGTGTTTGAGGCCAGCCTGGTCTACAGAGAAAGTTTCAGGATAGCTGGGGATATGTAGAGAAACCCTGTTTTAAAAAAAAATGAGAGAGAGAGAGAGAGAGAGAGAGAGAGAGAGAGAGAGAGAGAGAAGGAGGACGGGGTTGGAGAGATGACTTAGAGGTTAAGAGCACTGGCTGCTCTTCCAGAGGTTCCAAGTAACCAGGTTCCATTTTCTGGCATGCAAGCGAACACTGTATATATAATAAATAAATGTCTTAAAAATAAAGATCACATTTTTGTAGAAAATAAAAGCAGCATTAATTATTACCTTTTATAAAAGTATTAGCATAAAAGTGATATTTATCTTGAATCCTCCAAAATCATCTATTTTTGATGTGTCCACATATATAATTTATCTACAACAACTGGGTTGAGTTTTATCATTTTAAATTGAGTTGTATTTTATTGTTTCAAATTGAGACATAAAGGCTTGGAGGTATAGCTCTTGGTAAAACCTGTCTAGCACATACAAAGGTTCTATCCCCAGCAGCAGCAGCAACACACATGCACATACAGAGAGAGACAACACACACCCCCCAAAATACCTTGACAAATAAAATTGTATATATGTTATGATTTACAGTGCGAGTGACCCTGGCAGATCCCACTGTGAGTTTGGAAGACTGCGGTGGATAAGGGACAGACAGGTATGCCATGCAGAGAGAGCATGGGTATGGAGAGTTTATTTAGTGGGTATTGGGAGGGTATTAAGGATAGGAGAGATATGGGGGGGGGAGAGAGAAATGGGGAGAGAGACAAAAAGCAGCCTCTTCAGAACAGTGGGGGGGGGGAGAGAGAGAGAGAGAGAGAGAGAGAGAGAGAGAGAGAGAGAGAGAGAGAGAGCAGAGACCAGCTTGCCTCATCAGGAAGGGGGAGATTGGGAATGGGTGGAGCTTGTCTCTTAAAGGGACAAAGTGCCCAGGTGACAGGGCAGGCCTGCATAAAAATTATAACATTCGCATCTTTCTCTTATCTTAAAAAGGCAAGGAGTTAGGCATGGCAGGTTAAGGGGCCAAGTGTGTCGAGTTCTCAAGACTGCTTCCTGCTGATTTGTGGGCATCAAAATCTTGGGGGACCTGAGAAAGCTGGGATGCTGGCCATGCCCTAGGCTATCTGGTCACATTACTGCTATCCAGGATTTGTGGAACTCTCTGGTGTCTCCTGGACCTGACAAGGTGTTGGCAGAGCAGAGGACAAGGTTAAGTTTAGGAAGAAAAAATTTTTCTTGAGGTTCTGGTAATTGAGGAGGAGCGTGTCAGGACTGGGGAAAGTTGGGAAGATTTGGGTTCTTAGGGTCTGGTTATTGGCCTGTTTTGTTGAAATTAGGAGCGGCAGGGCTGCGTCCCCGGCACCCGGCCGCCCACATGGCTAGCTTATGCCCAGAAATAATTACATGGAAACTGTATTCTTTCAAACACTGCCTGGCCCGGCTAGTTCCAGCTTCTTATTGGTTAGCTCTTACATATTGTTCTAACCCATTCCTAATATTCTGTGTAGCCCACGAGCTGGCTTACCAGGGAGGATCTTAACCTGCGTCTGCCTGGCGCGGGAGAATCATGGCGACTGCTCCACTAAGCTTCTTTCTCCCAGAATTCTCCTCTGTCTACTCCGCCTACCTAATTTTCTGTCCTATGAGGGCCGAGGCAGTTTCTTTATTATTAACCAATCAAAGCAACAGATAAGATA
>NW_026068155.1:0-7231 GCF_014885135.2 Alexandromys fortis | reverse complement strand
TGGCTAGCTTATGCCCAGAAATAATTACATGGAAACTGTATTCTTTCAAACACTGCCTGGCCCGGCTAGTTCCAGCTTCTTATTGGTTAGCTCTTACATATTGTTCTAACCCATTCCTAATATTCTGTGTAGCCCACGAGCTGGCTTACCAGGGAGGATCTTAACCTGCGTCTGCCTGGCGCGGGAGAATCATGGCGACTGCTCCACTAAGCTTCTTTCTCCCAGAATTCTCCTCTGTCTACTCCGCCTACCTAATTTTCTGTCCTATGAGGGCCGAGGCAGTTTCTTTATTATTAACCAATCAAAGCAACAGATAAGATACAAGACCCACCTCCATCACTGTTTAATGTGAATCTTTCAATTCAGCTTCCTGGAACTCACAACAATTCTTGGAGTTTGTAAAAACATAAGTTTTAGACACGCGCATTGTATAAACGACACCATATTTATGCCAGATCTTCAGACCTGTGAAGATGGTTTTGCTGAGGTGACCTGTGAAGATGGTTTGCTATTCTCTTGACTCAGAAAACCATACAAATCCATGCAAATCAAGAGGAATAAATCTTCGGGTTCACTTTAAGAACACCCATGAAACTGCCCAGGCCATTAAGGGTCTGCACATCCGAAAAGCCACCAAACATCTGGAAGATGTCACTTTAAAGGAGCAGTGTATCCCATTCCGATGGTACAATGGTGGAGTCCGTCAGTCTGGCGAAACAGTGGGGCTAAAGACAGGGTCAGTGGCTGAAAGAGAGTGCTGAATTTTTACTGCACATTCTTAAAACTGAAGAGAGCAATGCTGAGCTGAAGGGTTTAGATGTAGGTTCTCTAGTCATTGAACACATCCAGGTGAACAAATCATCCAAGATGCGCCAATGACCTTACAGAGCTTGTGGCCGGATGAACCTGTGCCTGCACTCCGCCTGCCTCATCAAGATGATCCTCAAAGACAAGGAACAGATTGTTCCAAAGCCAGAAGAGGAGGTTGCACAGAAGAAAAAGATATCCCAGTAGAAACTGAAGAAACAAAAACTTATGGCACAGGAATAAATTCAGCATAAAAATCTTAACAATGTATCATTTAAAAACATGAGGTTTTATTTAAAATATATTCAGGGGCTGGAGAGATGGTTTAGTAGTTAAGAGCACTGGCTGTTTTTCTTCAGGACTTAGGATTGTCTCCCAACACTCATTTGGCAGTTTACAACTTCTGAACTCCAGTCCCAAGAGCCCAGTGCTCTCTTCAGACCTCTGTAGGCACCAGTCACAGAAATGCAGGCAAAACACCCATATATATAAAAGTAAATTAATTAAAAATATATTAATAGTGGAATGGTTAAGTCAAACTCATTAATGTAGTTATGTTTGTATAGAGAGTTCTTGAACCTACTTGAAACATTATTTAAGAATACAGAATCTATTAACTATAGTCACTATGCTTTTCAATAGATCTCTTCGACTTGTGCTTGCTACCTAACTGAAATAGTCTATCTTTGACAAATACTTCCTCACCTTTCCCTTAAGTACTTGGTAAACACTATTCTACTCTAATTCTGTGAAATCAGCGTTGTTAGATTTCACATATCAGTGAAATGATGTGACCTTTGTCTTTCTGTATACTTTATTTCATTTAATATACTGTCTTCCAGGTTCTTACAACTTATAAAAAAGGAACATGAGTTCTTTCTTTGCTTTAATTGAACATTATTCTGTTGCAAAGTCTAGCCCATTTTCTTTTACCGTGCATCTACTGATCAAACAGTATTTTTGTGTTTAATTTTTAAAACAATTTTCATGTCATGCATAATGAACTTTTTTTCCTTCCTTCCTTCCTTCCTTCCTTCCTTCCTTCCTTCCTTCCTTCCTTCCTTCCTTTCTTTCTTTCTTTCTTTCTTTCTTTCTTTCTTTCTTTCTTTCTTTCTTTCTTTCTTTCTTTCTGAGATAGGGTTTCTTTGTGTAGCCTTGGCTGTCCTGTAACTTGTTCTGTGGGCCAGGCTGGTCTTAAGCTCTCTGCTGGGATTAAAGGTGTGGGCCACCACCCCCTGGGGCCATAATGGGTTTTCTAATTTGCATTCTTACATTTTACAAAGATTTTCTTTTATGTGCATTGGCATTTTTGCCTGCTTGTATATCTGTTTGAGGGTGTCAGATCTTGGAGTTACAGACAGTTGTGAGCGGCCATGTGGTTGCTGGGAATTGAACCGGGGTCTGCTGGAAAAACAGTGCTCTTAACTGCTGAGCCTCGTCTCCAGCCCCTGCTAAGACTTTCTTTGTTTCAGGTCCTAGCTAATACTTAACTTTTGTCTTTGCTGTAATCACTCTAGCAGGCATAAGGAAGTGCCTTACTGTGGTTTCAGTTTGCATTCCCATTGTAAGAGCCTTAGTTTCTTTCTTTGTCACTGTGTTAAACTACTCTTTTTTCTTTATTCTTCTCTCATATATTACATCCTAACTGCAGTTTCCCTTCCTTCATCTCCTCCCAGTCCGGCCACACACCTCCCCTCTCCCCCATAATTCACTCCTCCTTTTCCCTTTAAAAAAGAGCAGGCCGCCAGGCGATGGTGGCGCACGCCTTTAATCCCAGTACTCGGGAGGCAGAGGCAGACGGATCTCTGTGAGTTCGAAACCAGGCTGGTCTACAGAGCTAGTTCCAGGATAGGCTCCAAAGCCACAGAGAAACCCTGTCTCGAAAAAGCAAAAAAAGAGCAGGCCTCCCAGGGGCATCAATGGAACCTGGCACAACAAGTTACAGTAAGACCTGGAACATACCATCATATTGAGGCTGGACAGGGCGACCCAGTAGGAAAAGAAAGAGTCCCAAAAGCTGGCAAAAGAGTCAGAGACACCCTCCACTCCCACTGTAAGTAGTCCCAAAAGAATACCAAGCTACACGGCTGCGGAGGACCTAGGTCAGGCCAATGCAAACTCCTTGATTATCGCTTCAGTCTGGCTTAGTAGATTCTGTGAGCTGTGTTCTTGAGGTGTCCTTGACCCTCTGGCTCCTATAAGCCTTCCCCATCCTCTTCTGAAGAATTTCCAGAGCTCCACCTAAAGTTTGCTGTGGGTCTCTGCCTCTGCTTTCCTCAGTTGCTGGATAAAGCCTCTCTGTCGACGATTCTGCTAGGCTCCTGTTTACAAGTATAGCAGAGTATCACTAGGAATTGCTTCATTGATTTTTTTTTTCGATGGTTGTGTTTGATTCTATTCTGGGTCTCTGGGCTCTCCAGCCTAGGTTCTGGTCCTCCAGGCAGCGTCAGGGGTCGGCTCTCTTGTGGCAGGGGTTTCAAGTTGGACTAGTCATTGGTTGGTCACTCCTACAAGTTCTGTGCCACCTTTATACCCCAGCACATCTTGCAGGCAGGACAAATTGTCGGTAAAAAGCTGGGTTGGTGTTCCAGTTCTACCACTGGAAGACTTGCCAGGCCACAGAAGATGGCTGGCTCAGGTTCCGTATCCCCCATTACGAGGCGCCTTCCTTAGGGTCACCCTTGTGGGCTCCTGGGAGTTTCCTTTGCATTGGATTTCTTTTTTTTCTTTTTATTTATTTGTTTATTTATTTATTTATTAAAGATTTCTGTTTCTTCCCCACTGCCGCCTCCCTTTCCCTCCCCCTCCCCCAATCAAGTCCCCCCTCCCTCGTCAGCCCAAAGGGCAATCAGGGTTCCCTGCCCTGTGGGAAGTCCAAGGACCACCCACCTCCATCCAGGTCTGGTAAGGTGAGCATCCAAACTGCTTAGGCTCCCACAAAACTAATAGGTGCAGTAGGATCAAAAACCCATTTTGCATTGGATTTCTACCTCTCCCCCCAAATGCTCTCCAATTCCAGTTGTCTATCCCAGGACTCTCTCTTTCCACCCCTCTACCTGATCCCTCCTGTTCCCATCCCCACCCACCTCCAGTCCACCTTGTTACTGAGCCTCTATGGGTCTGTGAATGGCAGCATTTTACTTTACAGCTAAAGTCTACTTAAGGCAGTTTGAAAGAAAATGGCCCCCAAAGGGAGTGGCACTATTAGGAGGTATGACCTTGTTGGAGGAAGTTTGCCACTGTCAGGGCTGGCTTTGAGGTCTCTTTTGCTCCAGCTTCTCTCAGTGTGACAGCTACTGGACTTCCTGTTGCCTACAAGATGGAGCACTCTCAGCTCCAGCACCACATCTACCAGCATGCTGCCAAGTTCCCTGGTATGAAGATGATGGACTGAACCTCTGAAACTGTAAGTGAGCCACCCCAATTAAATGCTTTCTTGATAAGAGTTGCCATGGTCGGTGGGGCGATGGTAGTACATGCCTTTAATCCCAGCATTTGAGAGACGGAAACAGGTGGATTTCTGTGAGTACAAGGCCAGCCTGGTCTACAGAGTAGTTCCAGGACATGCAAGGCTATACAGAAAAACACTGTCTCAAAAAAAAAAAACTCTAAAAAAAAGAGTTGCTGTGGTCATGGTGTCTCTTCACAGCAACAAAAACCACTTATGAGTGAGTACATACCATGGTTGTCTTTCTGGGTCTGGGTTACTTCACTCAGTATGATTTTCTTCAAGTTCCATCCATTTGCCTGCAAATTTCATGATTTCATTGTTTTTAACAGCTGAGTAACACAATACTGTGTAAATGTGCCACAGTTTCCTTCTGTTGAGGAACATCTGGGTTGTTTCCAGGTTCTGGCTATTACAAATAATGCTGCTATGAACATCGTTGAGCAAGTGTCCTTGTGGTAGGATGGAGCATTCTTTGGCTATATGCCCAAGGGGGCGTATGTGGATTGCGTTTGGGGTGGGTTACTCAGTCTAGGGGTTTGTAACCCACCCCGCAATCAGTTACTCCAGGGTCTCGGAGGGGCGCTACCTGGAAGGGAATGAGCTAAGACAGAAGAAGGAGGCCAAGCAGTTTTGTCAAAGCCTCCGTTTATTAGGGACGGGTTACAGTTTATATATGGTAAGGAATAGGGGGCAGGGTAACTGGATTCTTGCCGCGTGTTCCAGGTCATGTAGGCCAGGAGGTAGGCTAGGAAGTCAAGTGGCCACACCTGGTTCCCTGGATAGCTGGAATGTGAGGCGGTTCCGCTAAGAGATTGCTGCTAATTGGGTGAGGGGCATTCTGCAGACTCCCCAGGGTGATGGTTCCTGTAATGATTGTTAGAGGGGAAATGGCTCCTGACAGGCGTATACCTGGATCTTGTGGTAGATTGAGTCCCAATTTTGGGGAGGAACTGCCATATTGATTTCCAAAGTGACTGTACAAGTTTGCACTTCCACTAGCAATGGAGGAGTGGGTGTTCCCTTTGGTCTACATCCTCACCAGCATGAACTGTCACTTGTGACTAATCTTTAAACTCTTAAAGCTCACCTTCCTGGACATACTTCCTCTAACAAAGCCACATTTCCTGAATCCACTGAATCCATGCTATCAACTGGGGACTAACATACAAATGCCCAAGACTATGGAGTATTTCATTCCCTATAGAGGCTTTACATTTCTGTCATTTATTCATTTTTAAATTAAGTTTTATATAAAAATATGAGGCCTTAAAATTATTGAAAACAAATATGCTTTTCTCACTACGTATTCTTGGCAGCACTGGTGAAACTGGCAACCAACCAATTGGTAATCAGTGTGTGGATTTCTTTCTGGGCTCAACTCTGTTCCATGGGACTATATGTCTTTTATTTTGCCAGCATTATATATAAAGGTGTATTGATTACTGTGATAAGGTTGTATGATATATCACCTTTGTTCTTTTATTATTATTTTTTAAAAATTATTTATTTATTTATTATGTACACAGTGTTCTGTCTGCCTGTATGCCGTCAGGCCAGAAGAGACCACCAGATCTCATTACAGATGATTGTGAGCCACCATGTGGTTGCTACGAATTGAACTCAGGACCTTTAGAAGAGCAGTCAGTGTTCTTACCATGGAACCATCTCTCCAAACTGCCCCCCCCCTTAAATTTTATATGTATGGGTCTTTGCCTGCTTGTATATCTATGTGCCATGTGCATACCTGGTATAAGGAAGTTGGAAGAAAGTACCAGATTCCCTGGAAGTGGAGTTACAGAAGGTTGTGAGCCACCCTATGGATGACAGGGAACCAAACCCTCATCCTCTTGAAGAGGAGCTAGTTCTCTTAACCACTGAGCCACCTCTCCATTCCACCTTTGTTCTTCTTGTTCAAGATTACTTGACTATCTTGACTGGACAGTATTTTGTGAATGTATATGAAATTTGTGGGGTTTTTTTCCTATTTTTGTAAAAAATCCCAGTGATAGCTTGATAGGGATTGCACTGAACCTATAGACAAATAACTTGTGTAGCAGGACTCAGCCATGACAAGCTCAAGGTAGGCCTGAGTCTCAGTTTGCCCTAAGGCATAACCTAGTTCTAAGAAAGACCCCAAACTGAGACCACCAATGCTCCACCCAGGGACAGACGACCCTTAGCTCAGCACACACCCGTCGTCTTTTCACCAAGGAGGAAGTTCCTAGCATTCCAACCGTTGTAGAGAGGTTCGCCTACCAGCAAACACCCATCTCTTTTCACCAGGACACCCCCTAGATAAACGTTAGCCAATCAGGGGTCCTGAACCTTAGAAATCCTTCACCCCGCTGGGCGATGGTGGTGCACGCCTTTAATCCCAGCACTCGGGAGGCAGCGGCAGGCGGATCTCTGTGAGTTCGAGACCAGCCTGGTCTACAGAGCAAGTTCCAGGACAGGCTCTAAATATACAGAGAAACCCTGTCTTGAAAAACCATAAAAAAAAAAAAAAGAAATCCTTCACCCCTACCTTTTCTACTATAAAAACTCAACCTCAACTGAGCTTGCAGCTCTCCAATCACTCCAATACATTGGACACATGGAGAGTCTGAGTTTGCAAACTTTTGTAAAAAGCTCTTTGCTTTTACATACAGGACTTGGTCTTCTAGTTGGTTTTGGGGGGACTCTGTGATCCAGGCATAATAGGTAGTAAAATGTTTTAGCAAAAGTAATTCTTCTATTCTATTAAATGTGGACTCTTTTTTCTATTTAGGCCTTCAATTTTTTTCATAAGCTGGGTGTGAAGGTATATACCTATAATTTCAACACTTGAGAGGCAGAGTTATGAGAATTGCCACATGTTTGAGGTCAACCTGGTCTATATGTAGTGAGTTCTAGAACAGCAAAGGATTTAAAGTAAGACCATCTTTCCAAAATAAATAAATAAGTAAATAAAGTCTTTCATTAGTATTATATATA
>NW_026068154.1:1663022-1666583 GCF_014885135.2 Alexandromys fortis | reverse complement strand
CAAATGGGTTAAGATTGATCGGTGGGGCTATGTAGGATGACAATCACTAGATGAACTGTCTGCTTTTTCCTGTGTGGGCATGGAAATCCTGGTCAATCTACCTTAATCCTCACTCAGATCTAGACAGGATGCTCCTTTTTCCTGATTGTAATATAATAATGTCTGTTGGGACACTTCTTCGCAAATATATTCTACAATTGGGAAGAGACCCATAGGCACATCCCATAGCTGAAACTTTGTCCTGTTCTCTGCAGATCTTACAGTATAGAGTGACCTAAACTCACTCTACTTTGATCAGTCTGGCTTTGAAATCACACAGACAGGTCTGCTTCTGCCTCTTAAGTGCTGGTGCTAGAGCCCCTGCCATGACTACCAGGCCAACCTCTATTTTATTGTGTTTTTTTTTTTTTCTGAAATGATGTTTAACAAATGTGTACTGAATTTAGGTAATTATTCCTCCCCCCCTCTTTTTTCCTTTTGCATTTCTTGTACAATTGAGGATCTCTTATAATTTTATAACTTTTAAGCATTATTCAAATATGATTTCAGAAATACAACCTACTGACAACATTTCTTCTTGTTTGCACCAGTTTAGTGTGTCCTCTTGAGACTGCTAATGTTTTATGGGGTTCATCTCTGAATATGATTTCTTCTCAATTTAATATCTGTTGATTAAACTGTTTTCTTAACAGCTCCTCAGTAACTGTTAATTTTTATATCTCTTCTAATGGGGAATCCTTGTGAGAATTCCCCCTCACAACAGCGTGTCAGTTGCCATGGTCCAACTCTAACTGACTGGACTTCACAGCCCCAGTTGATCCTATCCAACACCACCAGTGCACATGAGACATGGGTACTGGGCAGAAAGTGGTCTGGATGGTGTGTAAGAGCCAGGGACCAGATCAGGATATTCTTTCGATATGTGCCAGGGAACCTTTGTACAGACTAAACTGAACAGTTACGTTTGGTTAAACATGGCTTTGGAAATGACAATGCCTTGTCTGTTTTGATTATAATCTGTGGTCGTCTTCAACATTGTGTTCTAAACTACCATTGTGGACCACCAGCGTCCCCTCTGCAGTGTGCCTTCTTATACTTATATACTTTCTAGACCCGTACTGTGTTTGCCCCCTTCCCTGACTTCCTGTGGGTCTGTCCTTCCAGCAACACTGTCAATATTTCTTTTAGTACAACAACTGACTTTTCAGATTCCACAGTCCTCTTATTCCCTTCCACTCTCCATGTTTAATCCAGGGAAGTCCAAGTAACTGCACAGCATGGCAGTTGCCGTTTTGTCCATAGTCAATATTCATTTGGTGAGTATGAAGAGAGGCCAGTGTAGAACATGTTAGACTTGAACTGACCTCCATCCCACCCTGTTCTCTCTATGTTGTGATTATAGTTGTGTGCCACCATCCGTGGTGTGAACAATACTGTTAGAGTAGCCCTGAATTTTAAACTGAGATTGGAAAGAGTAGTGGGGGGAGACTGTCTCATCAGTGGTGTGGAGTGCTAGATCTCTGCGTGCCTTGTTCATGTTCCTGTGTCTCTGTAGTTTAATACCATCCAAAAGGGCCTGTTTTTATTCTCTGTTCACTTTCCTCTGAAAACCCAACAGTACAGAACCCAAGCATAGTGACACTGTTCACTCCTTGAGGTTGATGGAAAACACTTGAGAATAAACTTTCTGTCTAAAATCACCTACTTAGTAAGAACCAAAGCTAAATGTGACATTCAAATCTAGATATCTATATCAACATCAAAACTATCCACATTCAACAAAGATTTACTAGTATAGTAAAAGTCAATGGAGAAGATCACATGTTTTAAAGTCTGTATCCTTACCTGACATAGTCAAGGGGAGAGGATCAACAATCGAAAGTACAATGGAGCAAGATAATTGGTCGGCTTTGTCTGATCAGCTGACCTCAGTGGCAAGTGTGTCCAGTATCAGACAGCACTCACTGGTCACTGGTCACCTGGACCTGTGATGATCCAAATCTGTTTACAGTCATCACCATGGAAACACCAAGATTCTACGAGGTGCTGGTATGGTTGGAGGGAGAATGATGTCATAAATGAGGCAACAGCCAATGGGAAGGTTTGATTCCTAACTAGACGGTGGGATTGGTTGGAGAAGATGCCAGGAGACCAACTGTAGTCTTGAAGGCTGAGGTGTGGGCTACTGAAAGAGGCAATCATGGCATGGAATTGCCATTTCTCATGGCGTTTAGCCTATGCTATCATGGCAGTGCTCTTATAAGGTTCACTGATGAAGTGGTATAATGTACACATGATGGGTCACCTTCCAACAGAAAGTGTCCCATCAGCCTACACTTACATACAGTGAGTAGTCTCGGGAAGGAGGGAGAACCGCTGTTGTGGGAACTCACGCCATTCCAATCTGTCTTCCTTTTGTGACATCAGCATCTGTCCATGACCCAAGGGAGAGATAAAAAATGTTCATTTGTGACTATGTGCAAGGTCAGGGCTCGATGTGCTGCGTGCATGTTGAAGAACTTGAAGACACTTGTCTTCTTGTTGCTTCTCCTACAGTCCTTCCTTATTCTGTGCTGGCCCATGCTGTGCTGACAACTCTCTTGTATACTTTCATCCCTTCTTTGTATGTTTTTACTTTTGGACCAGCCTGACTCTTCATCATTACACTCATGGGTGATGCCACTTTGAACTTCCAGATCAGTGGTCCACTGTGTATCATGAAGATGCTTTTCTTTGGATGCTGCTGGTAGGAACAAGCAACATAATGGCTGAAGGTGGGCATGGACACAGTTGCTCCCTTTTTCAGCCTCTTGTTGCTATTGTGCCTCTTAGACTCAGCTACTCTGAATGGTTTTTAATTGATTAGGTTTTAAAATATTACCAATCCAAGTTACCACTTCTTCTCTTCTCTTAATCCCTCCTCACGTCCTCCCACACAACCTTTATCCAATCCTCAGAGAGGGTAATATGCATTGGTTTGTGGAATGTCCAATGCCCTCCCTACTATATTTAGGCTGAGCAAGGTATAAATCTAAAGAGAATAGGATCCCAAAAATCCAGGACATGCAGTTGGGATTATCCTGGTGCCACTGCCAATGACCCCCAAGCCTGCCCCAGCCAGTCAACTCTCACCCACAATTAGAGGAACTATTTTGGTCCCATGCTTGTTTCTTCCCAGTTTGGTTAGAGTTGGTGATCTTCCATCAGTTCATGTAAACTGTTTTAGTGGGTGAGCCCATCATGGCCCTGACCTCCTTGCTCATATTCTCATTCTTTCCACTCTTCAACTGGACTTTGGGAGCTCAGCTCAGTTTTCTTTCTTTCTTTTTTAACTCCTCATTTTTGTGTTTAATAAGACAAGGTAACTTAGTTGAGCTAATTCTGTCCCAAAGCAGTACAAACTTGGCATTTTCTTAAGTCATTTCAATCTAGCAGTGAGTTTTTAGACCATTCCCATTAAGCTGCTGCTGCTTCTTCTTCTTCTTCTTCTTCTTCTTCTTCTTCTTCTTCTTCTTCTTCTTCTTCTTCTTCTTCTTCTTCTTCTTCTTCTTCTTCTTCTTC
>NW_026068154.1:1658473-1661923 GCF_014885135.2 Alexandromys fortis | reverse complement strand
TTGATTTGCATTTCCCTGATTGCTAATGAGGTTGAGCATGACCTTAGGTGTCTTTTGGCCATTTGAACTTCTTCTGTTGAGAGATCTCTGTTCAGCTCAGTGCCCCATTTTATAATTGGGTTGATTAGCCTTTTACGGTCTAGTTTCTTGAGTTCTTTATATATTTTGGAGATCAGACCTTTATCAGTTGCGGGGTTGGTGAAGATCTTCTCCGAGTCAGTGGGTTGCCTTTTTGTCTTAGTGACAGTGTCCTTTGCTTTACAGAAGCTTCTCAGTTTCAGGAAGTCCCATTTATTCAATGTTGCCCTTAATGTCTGTGCTGCTGGGGTTATAAGTAGGAAGTGATCTTCTGTGCCCATATGTTGTAGAGTACTTCCCACTTTCTCTTCTATCAGGTTCAGTGTGTTCAGATTGATATTGAGGTCTTTGATTCAATTGGACTTGAGTTTTGTGCATGTTGATAGATATGGATCTATTTCCATTCTTCTACAGGTTGACATCCAGTTATGCCATCACCATTTATTGAAGATGCTTTCTTTTTTTCATTGTATACTTTTAGCTTTTTATCAAAAATCAGGTGTTCATAGGATTGTGGGTTAAAATCTGGGTCTTCTGTTCGATTCCATTGGTCGACTTCTCTGTTTTTCTGCCAATACCAAGCTGTTTTCAATACTGTAGCTCCGTAATAGAGTTTTAAGTCAGGGATGGTAATGCCTCCAGAAATTCCTTTATTGTATAAGTTTGTTTTGGCTATCCTGGGTTTTTTGTTTTTCCATATAAAGTTAATTATTGTCCTCTCAAGATCTGTGAAGAATTTTGATGGGACCTTGATGGCGATTGCATTGAATCTATAGATTGCCTTTGGTAGAATTGCCATTTTTACTAAGTTGATCCTCCCAATCCAAGAGCAAGGGAGATCCTTCCATTTTCTGGTATCTTCTTTAATTTCTTTCTTCAAAGACTTAAAGTTCTTGTCAAATAGATCTTTTACTTCTTTGGTTAGAGTTACCCCAAGATATTTTATGCTATTTGTGGCTATGGTGAAAGATGATGCTCTCTGATTTCCCTCTGTGCTTCCTTATCCTTAGTGTATAGGAGAACAACTGATTTTTTTTTTGGACTTGATCTTGCATCCTGCCACATTACTAAAGGTGTTTGTCAGCTCTAGGAGTTCTTTGGTAGAGTTTTTGGGGTCGCTTATGTATACTAATCATATCATCTGCAAATAACGAAAGCTTAACTTCTTCTTTTCCAATTTGAATCCCCTTGATCCCCTTATGTTGTCTTACTGCTATTGCAAGAACTTCAAGCACTATATTGAAGAGGTATGGAGAGAGTGGACAGCCTTATTGTGTTCCTGATTTTAGTGGGATGGCTTTGAATTTCTCTCTGTTTAATTTGATGTTAGCTGTCGGCTTACTGTAATATCTTTTATTATATTTAGGTATGACTCTTGTATCCCTAATCTCTCCAAGACCTTTATAATAATGGAGTGTTGAATTTTGTCAAATGCTTTTTTGGCATCTAATGAAATGATCATATGGTTTTTGTCTTTCAAAAAACTTTTTTCAAAAAAAAGTTTATTTATATGATAATTTTATTTATATTGATAGATTTTCATATGTTGAACCAGCCCTGCATCTTTGGGATGAAGCCTACTTGATCATAATGGATAATTTTTTTGATGTGTTCTTGGATTCGGTTTGCCAGTATCTTATTGAGAAGTTTTGTGTCGATGTTCATGAGTGAGACCGGTCTGTAATTCTCTTTCTTGGTTGAGTCTTTGTGTGGTTTTGGTATCAGGGGTAGATTTCTTTGAGTTCAAAGTCTATAACATACCACAGCATGACTCTGGATGCTGGCATGTCCAAGGTCAAAGTTTCAAAAGATTTGATGTTAAGTAAGGCCCCATTCTTTAAGATAGCTGTCTGGCTGAGACCTCACTTGGCCAATGGTCAATGCGGTCTCTTGGGCCTCTTTCAAAAAGACACAACATTCTCCAATCATGTGCTCACCAATCTTTCAATAAGACACAGTGCTCACCAATCCTGACCCAATCTCCCCTAAAGGGCCTACCCCCTCCATCATTTGTTGTTGTTGTTGTTTGTTTTTGAGACAGGATTTTGCAATGGACCTCTGACTGAATTACTAAGCAGTCCAAGATGACCCCAAACTCCTGTCAAACCTCCTGCATCATCTGGGATTCCAGGCAGTAAATTACCACAAAGTCTCTTAACACCATCTGTTAGACTAGGTCACAAAAGCCCCCCTCCCCCATGGACTCATGGGTTTGATTACCCAGTTCCCAGGCAGAGGTGCCATTTTGGGAGATCTGCGATCTGAGCTTTATAGCCTGACTTTGGTTCCATCTTGTGCTGTCTGCACCCAGATCTGCACCATGTGAAGAAACAGTCACAAGCTCCCAGCACACAGACCACGCTGCCCCATTCCCCCACTACATTGCTCTGAAATACTTCAACTCGCGAGCTAAAGCAATGCATCCCTCCCTTTAAGTGTTTCTGTCAGGTATCCTTGTCACAATCATGTAACCAGTCGATTGTTACATTTAGGGATTGGCTTCGGTGTGTGACTTTTGAGGGAACACAAGTATTCAGTGTTCAGCAGTCTGTCTAGCTCCTGTCGGTGCCTCAAAGGGATGGAAGCTGGGTGTCACCTTTTAGAGAGCCCTTTCCATCCCCTCTCACTTAGCCTGTCTGGGTTTGCTCTCCAAAGATAATCACAGCTGGCCTGTTGGCTGTTGATGTTTCCTCTTAGAAGGAGGGGCTAAGGATGCTCATGGAGCCCTCATCTGACTATTCACATCTTTAGTTGTCTAATTCTGCCCTATTTCATGTGGCCTCTGGGTCTCCTGAAAGGGCAAGAGGACCCAAGCCCTCTAGGATATCCCTATAGGTAGGGAAGGAATCAGGAAAAAGACTGTCCTGGTTGGTTTTTGTCGACCCAACACAATGTATAATTATCTGGGAGGAGCAACCTCAGTTAAAAAACATGCCCCCATTGGATAACCCCAGCAGCACAGACATTAAGGGTAACATTGAAAAAATGGGACCTATCGAAACTGAGAAGCTTCTGTAAAGCAAAGGACACTGTCACTAAGACAAAAAGGCAACCCACTGACTTGGAGAAGATCTTCACCAACCCCGCAACAGACAAAGGTCTGATCTCCAAAATATATAAAGAACTCAAGAAGCTAGACTTTAAAATGCTAATTAACCCAATTATAAAATGGGGCACTGAGCTGAACAGAGATCTCTCAATAGAAGAAGTTCAAATGGCCAAAAGACACTTAAAGTCATGCTCAACATCCTTAGCGATCAGGGAAATGCAAATCAAAACAACTTTGAGATATCATCTTACACCTGTCAGAATGGCTAAAATCAAAAATACCAATGATAGCCTTTGCTGGAGAGGTTGTGGAGAAAGGGGTAC
>NW_026068154.1:1654389-1656925 GCF_014885135.2 Alexandromys fortis | reverse complement strand
TGTCTGTAGGACATTCTCTTGCTTAAAGATTGATGCAGGAGGATCCAGTTTACTGATGGTCTTACCAGCACTTGGCAGGAGGTCCAGGATGGTATAAGAAAGCAGAGTAAGCAACCCATGAGGAATAAGCCGCTAAGGAACATTCTCTCTGCTTCCTGGCTTCTGTTCCTGCCTTGAGTTCCTGCCCTGACTTTCCTTCATGATGGATCACAGCTTAGTGTGAGCTGTCTTAGTTTTCTGTTTCTGCAACAAAACACCATACCCAAATCAAGTTGGGGAGGAAAGGGTTTAATTGGCTTATACTTCCATAATTCTGTTCGTCACTGAAGGGATTCAGGACAGGAACTCAAGCACCTTGAATCAGGAGCTGATTCAGAGGCCATGGAGGAGTGTTGCTTACTGGCTTCCTTCCCATGATTTGCTCAGCCTGCTTTCTTATAGAATTCAGGAACACCAGCCCAGGGATGGCACCACCCACAATGGGTTGGGCTCTCTCCCATCATTTACTAATTAAAATGCATTATACACTAGGGAAATTGGAATCCACATGGATGACCTCAGGTAAGAATCTAAGCAATAGTGGAGAAGGTCCCTAAACTGTCTTTCCCCTATAATCAGATTGATGACTACCATAATTGTCATCATAGAACATTCATCCACTAACTGATGGAAGCAGATGCTGAGATCCACAGCTAAGCACTGGGCTAAACTCCTAGATTCCAATCATAGAAAGGAAGGAGCAATATTATAAACAAAGGGGCCAAGACCGTTATGGGGAAACCTACAGAAATAGCTGACCCAAGCAAGTATGAGCTCACTGACTCCAGACTGACAGTTGGGGAACCTGCATAATATAGGAGGGAGGCTGCTTGTTCATTCCAGCATCCCAGAACAAAAATAATCACGCAGAAACTGTATTAATTAAATCACTGTTTGGCCCATCAGCTATAGCTTCTTATTGGTTAACTCTTACATATTAATTAAACCCATTTTTATTAATCTATGTATCTCCATACCAGCTAAAGTTCTGTCTGGCTCCCACAGGGCTCCATGGCTTCTCTCTGACTCTGTCCTTTCTCCCAACATTCAGTTTAGTTTTCCCTGACTAGCTCTGTTCCCCTATATCTCTGCTATAGGCCCAGAGCAGTTTCTTCATTAACCAATGGTAATCACAGCATACAGAGGGAAATCCCACATCAGCATAATACAAAACTAGGCCCTCTGAATGTGGGTGAGTGTTGTGGGGCCACTAGCAATGGAACCAGTATTTATCCCTAGTGTGCGAACTGTCTCTTTAGAGCCCATTCCCTATGGAGGGATACCTTGCTCAGCCTAGATACAGGGATGAGGGTCTTGGTCCTGCCTCAAGTGATGCAACAGACTTTGTTGACTCCCCATAAGAAGCATCTACCTCTCTGATGAGTGTATGGGGGGTGGAGAGGGGAGAAGGTGGGGAAGCTGAGCATGGGAGGAAGAGGAAACTGGGATTGGTATATAAAATAAGATTGTTTTAAAAATAAAAAGAATTTAAAAATATGCTGTCTGCTCTGTAACAAAAGTACCTTATAGCTAAATCTTATGGAGGCATTTTCTCAATTGATGCTTCCTCCTTTCAAATGACTCTAGCTTGTGTCAAGTTGACATAAGACTAGCCAGCAAGTACAAAAATGAAATTAAACTCTTTCCCATGTCGCTTTTGGCCACAGTGCTTTATCACAGCAATAGAAACCTACCTAAGACAGGGGGACACCATGCACACAGCTATGGGGGAGGGATCATCCATCCTAGATGCAGAACTTTCAGTGTGGCTGCTTTCCAGTAAGTCTAACAACTCACTGGTTCCCCAGAGCAAGCTCTGGTTGAATCACCTCTTGGTTTGTTGTTGGCACCTTAGGAGGAGTAGGTAGACATTCTTTACATCTCCTCAAGGGAAGGAATTGTAGCAACAAAGCCCAGCATCCTTTTCCTTTAACAGAACAGTGTCTAAGTCTTCCAGGTTGACTTTGAGTCTTAGCGGTATCATAGGCAGGCCTTTCCCTTGTAATCCTTCTGGCCAAGCCTCCTCCAGCCATGAACTACTTGACAGAAGCAATGTAACTAGAAAGGATTTGGTTTGTCTCAGTTTCAGAGGACTCTGTCCATTATGGCAAGAAAGGCTTGCTGTTTGTTCCAGTGGAGAAGGGCGGGAGTCAGAGAAAGCACAAATACTAAGTTTATAATTCTCTCCATTTCCCACCAGCATATAACCCGCGTTTTCAGCCCCTGGACTGTAGCATTGGGCTGTTTGTGGTGCTAAGTCTGAAGGCAACCTTTCAGGTCCAAGCAGGAAGTGTAGGGATAAGCCCTCCCCTTGGGGGCGGGCTGCCCTCAGGCGTTTGTTTACTGATATATTGGGCGGGCAAAAGCTGCGCGCCCCTTCCCTTCCTCTCCTGTCTCCGCTGGCTACTCCGCTGGAACCTTGGTTTCGTGAGTCTGGTTTTGTTATTAAACTTGTTCAAATATCTATTACTGGTGATTTATTAATCCGACCGCTGCA
>NW_026068154.1:1643670-1651689 GCF_014885135.2 Alexandromys fortis | reverse complement strand
TTTTGAGATAGGTTTTTCTATGTAGCTCAGGCTGGCCTGGAACTCATGATCCTTCTGCCTCAGAGGCTTCCTGAGCACTGAGATTACAGGTGTGTGCCACCATGCCCAGTGACTGCTAAACACATTCTATGCAAAGCAGTGTCATCACCATATGGGGATGTTTGATGGCTCTAATGACAAATAGGTAGGTAAAGTCCCAGCTGACAAGTACACACAAGAAGTGATAGGTTGGTGGAGGAGGGGCTGCTGAGCTAGGAAGGTGGGAGTGACCTAGGAAGGTCACAAGAGAACCGTCCAGTAGAACAGAGACAGATGCAGAAGATAAGGCTGACATTGGTTGAGGGACAACAAAGAAATTCCCACAGAGAAAGAACTCAAGAGCAAACACTGAGAGTGGAGCAGTGCACACTTGAGGGTTCTAGAGTGGACAGGACAGGTGCTGGGGAGGGGGAGCATAAGGCCATCAGCGAGGGACTTGGGAATTCTGGTCAGGAGCATGACTTAACATCAACTTAGGGCAAAGTTACTTGTGGGTTTTAAGTGAAAGGATGGCACAGTCTGAGTCCTGTTCCAAGGGCCACCTTGTTTACATGTGGCTGACTATGGAGTCAGAGAAGCCATGAGAGAGCTGGGGCTGGGGCTGGCTGGGCAGTTGGTGTGGGAGGATGAGATCAAGAGATAGGATGTGAGCAGAGCTGGGAGGAGACTTCAGTTCTTATTGATGTCCAATAGGACTTCAAGGAAGGTTGAATGTGGTTGCGGACAAAGGAGAAGAAGCAAGGCATAACTGGATCTTGTACCTGAGTTTCGGAGGCAATGAGACAATTCCATGAGGTGGTGGTAGATGTACTTACATGGAGAGGTCAAAGGGCAATGTTTTCATACTAGCACTCAATGAGACGCTATCATGGGTCAGGTTCTTTCTAGGTAACTGGGGATCCAGAATGATCAAAACACAGGCTTGTTACCAAGCTTTTAATTGAACTTGGGGGAGGAAGACAATGAAATCATACTTCCTCCCTGCTTGAAAAATATGATTGTGAGAACTTTAGGTGAACCTGGGATTGTGGCCATGTGACCAGATAGAGAGGGATATATATGGAATATAAAGGTCCATTGAAGGACTCTAAGAGGGAGTGTCCAAGAAGGTGGTGAAAGTTAGGAGGGTGGGGATAAAGAGAAGTGCCCGGGTGAGGAATGGTTACTCCTGCTAAGAGCTCACTAGAGAGGGTCAAAGGAGATCAATATGGGGAAAGAGCCTTAGGCTTTGCAAAGATGCATCACTTGGGTCAGCTGGTGAGTGGATGGTGAAGGCAAAAGCAATGTATTGTTCTACATCTCATCCCATTCCACACTCCGTCCCAACCAACCTGCCTTATCCTAGTGAGTCCCATTGTCCCTGCTCTATCATACATTGTCATGACCCTCCCCTCTCTAACACTTCTCTCTTTCTCTATTCGTTTCATGCTCCCATCTCCTTCCACTCTTCCCTACCTGGAGCTCAGTCCAAGGGAACACAGAGAATATTTTCTGTAAATGCATGTGAAAGCTGAAGCCTTTGTTCCTGAGCACCATCTTGGTGGCCGGGAAACATCTTTGTCGAAATCTCCTGGGACACAGAATGGTGAACCCTCGGGGTCCTGTCAATTCTGGATTTCCTGCCACTCTAACATTTTTTCTTTTGCAGTAGTCTCTGTTTGCCTACTTAGCAATGCTTGTCCTTCACAGCTCATGAGTAATTACCAAGTTATTGACTCTAATTTTCATTTGTCTAGCACGCTTGTTAATGTCTATTTAAGATGTCCATTAAAGGCCTATGAGGTTAATTAAATGGACAATTCCAATACAGTTCTATTAGAACCCCTTCTATTAAATTAATATTATAGACATTTAACAGATGTCTTAATGAGGCATTATAGATAAGAAATGCAAACTAAATTAATACAAAAGCCATTGTCCAGGAAGTGAGCCTTTTATTACAGTTGATGTATTTGGGGAAGAATCTTCATGTTTATTTATTCAGAATCTGAGAGCCCAGTCATTGGATGATCCCTTTCAGCATCTAGAAAAGGCTGGCCCAAGAATCTATGGTCAAATCAGATGACAGGGCTGAGAGACTTAGATGCCATCTGGAATGTACCATCTTCAAATACTGGTGACTGGAGGAAGCAGGTAGGGTTACACAAACACATAGACATGTGAGTTCCACTCCTGGGACCAGACTCAGTATGGCTGAAGTTCAGCATAGAACAGCTGCTGCAGACATGTGCCTGCTTATGCTGCTGCAGGAATCCCAGCAGCCTCATCTAGGAGGCCTTCATGCAGTCAAGTTGTCTCACTTGACAGATGGTAGCTTGGAGACCCTGAAAGATTTCAGGTGTTGATGAAAAGATCAGAATTTTGTAACCTGCTCCATAGTTTAGAAAGTTACTAGAAGTTCCTGACATCTCTTTCTTACCACTACATAGCTGGGTGCAACCTGAGGCATCACCATTGAGACTAGTGGCCACATGTCCCCTTCCCATTTCTCCTCCCCTAGATAGACCTTCCCAAGCCTTGCTCTGATTTCCTGGGTTCTTCAGGTTTCTGGCCTTGGTGTGATTTAATTCTTCATATTCCACAGCTTCCCTCAGGGGCCAACTCTGCCCATCTCCCATGTTGGACTTTTTGTCCCTGTGATAAGATCCCTGACACAAGTGACATGAGGAAGGCATTATTTTGCTACAGCGTCAGCCATTATGGCAGGGAAGGCACAGTGGGACAGGACACGTGACAGAGAAGTGGAGAGCAAGGATGCCTGTGTCGTAGCAAGCTTCCTTCTATTGTTTCCAGCTCCGGACCCTAGGGAATGAAACTTCCCATGTATAGGGTGGATCTTCTACCTCAGTTAATCCTCTCTGGAAGCCTCAGAAACACACCAAGAAGTGCCCTTTTCAAAGCATTTCCCAATCCAGCTGTGTAGACATTAACCCTCCCCTCCCTCTACACATTTCCTTCCTGGCTCTGCTGGCTCCAGTGGAACAAGGAGGGAGGAGTTTGGCTGCTGACAACTCCGGGACTCTGGATACTGTGCGTGCACTTTAAGTCAAAGCCCATGAAATTCAGGAAAATGTGAGCTCGTAGCCTAGCAGTTAGGCTGAGCTGCTTGGTGTCCCAAGCATAGCATACAGCAAAGAAACAGCAGAGAAACACAGGCCATTGTATGTGATGGGGTCCAGACTGGACATTGTCACCGTCCTGTGAAGCATAGCTAACTTTTCTAGTTAGGAACATTTCACAGTCGTTACTAACTACCCTCAATTCCTGTGTTGAAGGTCTAACCTCCAACACGACTGTTTGGAGATAGGATCTTTATGAGGACGAAGGATAAACGGGTCATAGATGAGATGCTATCATCTCATCTCATCACAGAATCGTAAGAGGCACACTAGAGCTCCCCTCTTGAGGACAGACCATATGCACAGAGAGCTGGCTGTTGACCAGTCAGGAGGAAGCCTTGGCAGAAACCAATTTCGACAGCAGTCTGAGCCCTTTCTTGAGATGCCAACTGTTTTTCCCATTGGCTTCTATGGCACTCTGCATGGGGCTCATGTTTCTGTAGTGCATGGTTTACATTCAACAGAGTTGGTTGTCATGTGACTCTCTACACCCCAAATCTCATTTCTACCACAGTCCTATTCCTTGGAGACAGTCACAAGTGCCAGTACCATACCCTTCTCCATGAAGTTGTGGGGACTTGGATAGTCATGCTCCATGTAATACCAAGTGCAGTTTCCTCAGGACCAGTATCTGGGAGGATGCTGGGGACCTTGGTCCCCTGGGGAGGTCAGGGAGACAACAGCAGCACATCCCAGCCAAGGGGAAGAGCAGAGACTCTATGGCAGGTAAGGGAGAATGTCCTTAGTGAGTCAATAGACACTTGATTGGGGCCAGCAGTAACATGCTTCACTTGGCAAGTGGCACCAGCAGCTTTTCTGGGAAGCAACTGTGTTTATGCAACATAGTGCGCCCCTTACATCACAGAGGGTGGGGCTGGACAGGTCTGCTCTGAAGGTGCAGCACCTGCGCACTTTGAGCCAGCTAGAACAGCAGTCACTCTACAGAGAAGAGTTCCTTGGTAGAGCGCTGGGTAAATAAGGAACACACACACACTCTTAGCTGTCTCTCTCACCCCCGTGGCTGTCCTCCTGGGAAGAACATGACTCTGCAGCCAGCTCTTCTGGTTCAGATCTTAGCCTTTCTTTACCAGTCCATAAGACTTCGGACAATGATCATTTTCAGGCTGAGAGGTCATGTGTGCCCTGAACTTGGGTGGCAAGGACTGTGATAACACGGGGGTCAGGTGGGACAGGACAGTGCCATGAGGAATGTCTAGATGATGTTGACAGAACCAGGGCCTAGATAATCTCTGGGACTTGGGCTTGCACTTTGGTTTCTGGAAGGGAGAAAGCTGTTTTTCTGTCATATAAAGATCATCAGGCTCACTCATTCCTCTTCCATCCAGTGCAGTCTGAGTGGGAGGCACCGAGCACTGACCCCCAGCACCACTGCTGACCTGGGGTGAGTGCTGGATGTGCCGTCACCTACTATTGCCAGGGCAGTTTCTGAGCCGGCCAGCAGTCACACACCTCTTACAAACAAGGGGCAACTGGCCCCTCTGAACCAGGTGTCAATGACAAGGCCTCCTCAATACCGGCACAGAGTAGCTGGATTCCAGCCATTTTTAATGCTGGTCTTGACCTGTAGTTTCAATGGCCATGTGCAGAAAGACCTCATCTGGTCTTACACAGTAGAAAGGTTACACATATAGCAGCTAAAATAGAACTAAGATGTCCAAATATATCATTATTAACTGAACTCATTTAGCACAGAATGTTCCAGAAACACAGGAAAGTATGAAAGACAGAACCCAATGGCCCCCTTCTTCAAATCACCTAAGGTTAGTCCTGGTGTATTTTCTGCTAGTCTTTCCTCCCTGGAGAGACAAATCTCTACCCCTGACTTCCTCCTTTGTTGTTCAATGTTCTTCAGCCACTTTTTTCCCCTGGAGTCAAGATGGGCCACAGCCAGAAAGTGTTTCATGGAAAAGTGGGTATTTAAGGTGTTTCCAGTTCTCAGCTGCCAGGGACATCTGTTGCCAGTGGCAAAGAGTTCACAGGTCAATTGTTCCCTTTATTTTGAACTTCTTGGCAGATCTCTCACTTGACCGAAGCTGCAAGCTGCTTCCATAAATGTAGGAAATGAAGCCATCAATTTCTATGGTGAACACACAATTTAGCTTGGGGATAACTGAATGGAAAAGAAGAAAGGAAAAAGGATGAGGAACAATATATACATTGTGTTCATGTTCATGGAGAGCATGATTCACGCACGTTTACATTTAAACTGTATTAAAATAGTCGGAGGCTGCTTGTTCATTTCCCGGCTGCCAAGACCCAAAATAATCACACAGAAACTATATTAATTGCAGCACTGCTTGGCCAATAGCTTAGGCTTCTTACTAATTAACTCTTACATCTTAAATTAACCCATTTCTATTAATCTATTAATTCTATTATTGCCATGAAGCTCGTGATTTACCGGTAAGGTTCTGGCATCTGTCTCCTTCGGCAGCTACACGACGTCTCTCTGACTCTGCCTTTTCTCCTCTATCTCTGCTTGGAATTCCTGTCTTGTTCTGTTTTGCTCTGTCATAGGCCCAAGTAGCTTCTTTATTCATTAACCAAGAAAAGCAACATATATACAGAATGACATGCTGTTTTGGTTCCTTCTGCCTTTTAGTTATTCATTTGAGAGGTGGTGACCTTAGCAAATAGAAACCTCAAACAGATGAGTGCCAAAGACCAAGATAAGCAGTTCTTCTGTCCTGTTTATGGACAGGCTAATGACTGTGTTCATGATGTCTCTTGGTAGCCATAGGGGCAGGGGCCTCTCTCTGCAGTGCATAACATAGCAAGAACCTGCAGACTCTGACTCCATAGTCAAGTAGAACCTGAAAGCCTCAAGGAAAGGATAAGGCGCTCCTCCCCCCTCCTCTCATACCCTAGGGACACAGCACACACCTTTCAGTCGGTCTTCTTTGGTGATGATCTTGAAGACATGCTTGGTCTCCTGCAGGAGGATTCCTGTGACCCCCACATAGGAAGGGCACTTGGATTTCGTCACTGCAAAGGAGAAAAGCAGATGAGGGTAAGGCCTGGGTAGTGCCAGCAGTCACAGCTTGGCCTCAGGGACTAGGACCTGGCCCTTCTAAGCTGAGGAAGAGAAGGCCCAGAGGATAGTGGCTCTGTAGCTGGGCAATGACCAAGCCAGCAAGAGCCCAGGATTCCTAACTCTTTATCCTGGGCTTTGCAATCTCTGGGCTGTTCTCAGGTATCCTTTGGGTTTTATGCAGGGTTCTGGAGCCAAAAGGCCATGCACAGAAAGAACTAAGCCCAGTCGTGTTGCTTTGATGGAGCAAGTGCCATGGGCAGGACATCCATCATTCACTTTTGACTCTCCTGAACATTTCCTTGAATGCAGTCCTCCTATAGAGCTGCCCAGAAGTGACAGGTGAGTCCCCTCACTGGCAGGGCCCTGCCTCCTCCATGTAATCAGCATTTGGAACTAACTATGTGCTTAGTGTGCTAGGTCAGTGCTGGGACAGGACACTGAACGTGATGGCCTGTATCCTGCTCCTGTGTGCTGAAGCTCTCATGGAGGACAGTGATAGACAGCACAGACTATTCTATTTCTTGATACTGATAACGGCTATGAGAAAATAAGAACAGCACAATGGGAGTGGAGGGGAAACCTTAGTGGTGGTAGACTCTCAGGAAGGGACATCAGGAAAGGGACCTGAGTTACAGCAGGAGTCAATGCATGAACCTTCAGAGCCCCTCGTCAACAGAAGGACCCAAGCAAAGGCACCAGGTGTGCAAGTCACACAGAAGGCAGCCAAAGGACACCGTAGATTTTTACTCTGACTGGATGGGAAGCTGCTGGAGGCTTAGGACAGGCAAACGGCAGTCAGGAGTCTGATGTCCGATGACAGCCTTCATTCTGTGTATTTCTTCTGGTGTGTATGTAGGAATAAAACAGTATGTGAGCCGGGGGAGGGTGAGAGAAGCTTCCACAGCAGCTTGAGGGAGTTAGAGGTAGGTCAGACTCAGGAACTAGGTGTGTTAACCGACTTGAGGTGCAGGATTAGGAAAGAGGTAATGTGCATGTACTTCTAGGTCTCTAGCCTGAACAAACTGGATACGGAGATGTGTCAGAATCAGAGAGCTGACCCCAGGGGAGACTAAGGGCTGTGTTAGGTACTTTGAGGCCCCTCCTGGCTGTCCAGGTAGCTGTTGGGTGCCATGGGGTGAATGAGTCTGGCAATCTTGGGAAAAGTCTGCACCGGTGATGGCACCCTGGAAACATGAAGAGGGGGAATCTGTCCCCCAGAGTCTGCACTAGAGGCGAGGTGACAACAGTATGAGCTGACGGCATGCAGACACCACTTAGTGTGTGTTTAACAAGTCCCAGCATGGGTCAGGTCACAACCACCTTAGATCTCACTGCTTGTAACTTAAGAGAAACCTCAGGATGCCAAGTGACAGATGCCAGGCTGAGTACTGCCACTGAGTAACAGTCTCCAGATGACCACATGCTCTCACAGAAATTACCTGAAATAATAGCACCGTGAAGATCCGCCTTCAGGAGCTTCGCTTGAATCATCTGCGGCTGCCTAGGAGGTCAAGAGAGCCCACAAAGAAAAGCTGGTAACAAAGCAAACAGGATCACAAACGCCCACAGCCAGCTGGTTTCCCAGGCTGTGTCTCTAGTGCACGTAAGACTTGGGATCTAATCCCATGGCAGGCGTCAGAAATAAAACTCACATGTCTGGCTTGAGCCCATTGCACAGGTCACGGATGTACTGCTTCCAGAGTTCATGCAGAGGGAGGAAGAGACTGTATCTGTCAAGTCAGAAACACGAGCTTGGGATTTCCAGTGTTTGGCAAACCAGAGCTGGGCTCAAGGCCGAGAGTAAGC
>NW_026068154.1:1632326-1637979 GCF_014885135.2 Alexandromys fortis | reverse complement strand
GGTGATGGCACTCTGGAAACATGAAGAGGGGGAATCTGTCCCCCAGAGTCTGCACTAGAGGCGAGGTGACAACAGTATGAGCTGACGGCATGCAGACACCACTTAGTGTGTGTTTAACAAGTCCCAGCATGGGTCAGGTCACAACCACCTTAGATCTCACTGCTTGTAACTTAAGAGAAACCTCAGGATGCCAAGTGACAGATGCCAGGCTGAGTACTGCCACTGAGTAACAGTCTCCAGATGACCACATGCTCTCACAGAAATTACCTGAAATAATAGCACCGTGAAGATCCGCCTTCAGGAGCTTCGCTTGAATCATCTGCGGCTGCCTAGGAGGTCAAGAGAGCCCACAAAGAAAAGCTGGTAACAAAGCAAACAGGATCACAAACGCCCACAGCCAGCTGGTTTCCCAGGCTGTGTCTCTAGTGCACGTAAGACTTGGGATCTAATCCCATGGCAGGCGTCAGAAATAAAACTCACATGTCTGGCTTGAGCCCATTGCACAGGTCACGGATGTACTGCTTCCAGAGTTCATGCAGAGGGAGGAAGAGACTGTATCTGTCAAGTCAGAAACACGAGCTTGGGATTTCCAGTGTTTGGCAAACCAGAGCTGGGCTCAAGGCCGAGAGTAAGCACGAGGGAGCACCCGAGACTGCGTGGAAGCCCTACGTGCCCTGACAACAACGTGACCAAGGCCAAGTGCATTCCCCTCCTTGAACCTCAATATCTTCCCTGACAGAACCTTTTCAGGGCTAAATTTCTGCTCTCGAGAAGGGAAGAGGGGGCCTTCGCCTTGATGCCCTTCCTCCTGGCCAGTTGTGGGCATGATGGAGGGGCCCCTGGCTCAGAGCAGGAGAGCATCTGAAGGTGGTGATGTAGCCTCAGCCATAACAACCCAGGTGCAGGTTGCCAGGCAGGGCCTTGTGTAAGGTGGCAGGATCGTCTGGAAGGGAGGGTAAAGGACCAAGAGCTTTTCTCTGGGGTCGTTATCCTTTGTCTTGGTGCCCATTCATACCAAGCCAGGATCAGAGTCAAGAATACCAGACTCGAATCTGAAACAGGCACTTCCCGCAAGGACTCCAGGGAGGCAGCTCCAGTGCAAAGCTCTTTTGCCTTCTGGGACAAGAAAGGCTGCGTGGCTATGGAGTGTTATACAAAGCCTAAATATAGTGGCTGTAAACACAAACTCAGAACCATCTCGAGGGAGACATCCTTCCACAAAACAGTGACACATTCCTTTCAGAAACTTCTGAAATGCCAAGGCAGGACCTCTCCCTGGCAGCAACCTTTGAGTGAGTGATTCTGCTAGTGATGTTAAAGGGTATAGGAAAGCACATATTAAAGAATATCAGCCTGTTGCTATGGGCAACAGAGACACTTAGTGAGGCCAGGAGAGAAGTTAAATGTTGAAAAGTCCTCAATCTGACCAACGCCTCCCTTTTAGAGGTCAAGCCATGACATAAGAAAATTGGTAGTGGGACGCTGCCCCCTTGTGGCAGATGGTGGAGAAGCCCCTGAGGCTAAAGGGGCAGAGCTGTCCAGGGATTCCCTGGAATCCCCAGTCCAGAGCCCTACCAGGAAGACTAGGCAATGGTGAGTGGCAAGGCCATGGGAAGACTGGCGTACCTCTGTTGCTCTGCGCTAATGTCAAAGAGCCTCATGTCTCTCCTCTGTTTGGAAGAGAGGCCTTTGGATTTCTTCTGCTTTGGCTTCTGGCGAGTGAAGTATTCCAAGACCACAGCCTTGTGCTGCAGATGGCTCTCACAGTCTTGCTGGCTCAAGTGTGGGATGGTGCGCTTCAGGAAGGCCCTCACAAAGGCCTCAGCCCGCTGAGTTCCCAGCTCCTGCTCAGAGACAGGGTGGTGTGGTTCACTGCTCTACTTTCAGACACCAAGGCACTCATCCCGTTCCTGAGAGCCACCATCTTTGCTGAGCTAGGCTCACACATCTCCTGTCTGCCAAGTGTTTCCTACACACAATTACCTAGATGTAAAAGTCACACTCATGTGCTAACTGTGACACCGCCCCACACTGCAGCCAGGTCAAACGCTGACCAGGCTTCCTTGAGGTTACTCTACTGAGCATAGTACATATACAGAGTTACATGGACTCCTGGGGAAGGTTGGGCGAGACTGTTTCACGGCCGCATCAGTCCTGAAACACGCTTTGTTTCCCACCTCTCAGGCTGGAGCAGCAACAGTCTATTCTACACTGGCTGCAGGTAACTCACTCGGCCTTCATCTGCTGCAGCTCTGGGCAGTGCTCTTTTCTGAGCACCACCTCTTGGCTGGGCCATTTGTTGGGTTCTTTTTGCATCACCAGACAGTAAAAACAAGTCTGAGGTTAACTGCCAGCTTTAGGTTAACATATCAATAGTAAATGATACCCTCTTTGTGCTAATGCGGGGGGTGAAAAGACAGAATACATAATCTTTGAGGTAGTGAGGTCAGGGATGGCTAAACAATTCATCATCAATAGCAGGACAATTTGGTTCTTTTAAATACATATGTGGCCTCTCTTTCATGGAGAAATACAATTAAAGGTGGTTAACTGGCCTTTTAACATCTTGATTTAAAGGATATTCATTCTCTCTCTCTCTCTCTCTCTCTCTCTCTCTCTCTCTCTCTCTCACTCTGGGACAGGATTTCTCTGTGTAGCTCTGGCTGTCCTTGAACTTAGAGAGCTGCCTGCCTCTGCCTATAGGTGCTGGGATTAAAGGCGTGCCCCACACAACCTGGCAGGATATGAGCCACAGGTAAAGCTTCTGCCCAATTGACAAAGCCTGTGAACATCCAGAGAGAATCTGTAACATCCACGTATGAAATTGGCTGAGCACTGAACGGGGCAAGATCAAGACAGGTCTCTGGTAGGCACAGGCTGTCTGTCATTCCCTAGAGAGTGGGAGAGGACATGAAATCAGGAGCTGACTCTGGAACCCTGAGAAAGGAGCCTGGAACATGAAGACACCAACCAAAAAGACCTTGATTTGGCCTAAAGTATGACCTGTGCAGATGAGTAACCCATGGGAAAGAACAGCTAGATGAGTCTAAGAAGACACTTGGCCTGCTCTGCTGTCAAGTCTACTGCTCCCAGCCCCCTCTGAACGACTGTACCTGCACATCGTGCTCTCTGGCTTCTTTGTGAGGAAATGCACGGTAAATCACAGCTGGGGACAAACACAAAAACAGACGATTACTTCTGTTAGGAATGAGTATAATACCCAAGGCTTTTCTAACCCTGACAATAGCTACACTTATTCAGAGAAGGAATACTGAGCTGGTATGAAAAGGCAAAGCTTTCTTGGATGATCCTCCTGTTTTACTCTGCAGTGTTGAGGGTTAAACTCAGTGGCGTTTCATGCACGCCAGGCAAGTGCTTCACCTTGGATCCATGTCCTGACCCTACTGAACGCTGCTTAGTTACATATTACTTAAGACAAGGCCTCACTCTGTATCCTAGGCTGGCTTAGAAATTGCTATGGAGCCCACAGTGGCCTTAAACCCCCAACACTCCTGTCTCAGGCTCCCTGTGCTAGTTGCTGGGATTATAGACATGTACCACCTCAACTGTCTTAGACACTTCTTCTTCTTTCCTCTGGCTGGATTTGTCCTAGAAATTCCCAGGATGAGGTTTAAAAAGAACACTTCTCAAAGCTTAACGTGTTTAAGAGTCACTGGTATCTTATTAAAGCATGGGTTTAGTTCCTACTCCAGATTCTGCCTGTCTAAAAGAAGTCCTCGCTGGAACACTCTAGAGTTGTTCTCATTTAAAATACAGGTTATAGTTACACGAGGGCGGTGCTCACTAAGTAGTGAAGACTCTAAAGGTGAGGTGACATTGGTGGCTAAGGCGTGTGGTTGGTTGAAACACTACAATTTGCTGACTACAAGAAATTCGAAACAGATTTTTCACAGTTCAGAATCCTGACAAGATAAAATATAACAGTTTTTCTTCAAGTTCTAAATATGTCCAGCATGATGCTGAAATCCCTTTAACCATCCATGCTCCTGTTTCTTATTTGTTTGGAGGAAACCATCATGGTGGCACTGGGGGACAGAGTAGAGGAGTAAATGGGATAAGAAAGAGCAAATGACCAGAAAATGTAGCTCACACGACCCCCTATACATTTATCTCTAAGGTGAGTGTAGTGATACTCATGGTTAATCCTGTCACTTCAGGGGGAGAGGCCAGCCTAGTTTACACTGTGAGTTCCACTACATAGCTGGTCTTATCCCAATAGCAACAACACAAACAAAGAAACAAAAGCCCTTCTCTGTTCTCTTGGGCTTCCCTGAGTACATGTTTGCCCAAGTAAACAAATCAAGGCAGTTACCAGTTTTACATGTAGAATCTGGTTCTCCCTTGAACTGTAGATTGAGTTTGTTTACTGAGAAAAATGTGCAGGGCCTGGGACCCTAGGAATAACTTTGTTTTACCTACCCCAGATGCCTATCATCAGGATTAGAAGTCTTTCTGCATCAGTACACATGTAACAGCTCTGGTATACTCATTGCTTTTCAAGCAGTTGATTTAAAAGGACACAAATACACTCAGAAGTGTGTGTACCCATTTACTTTCATTTCATTAATTCTTCTAAGCAATTTTAGTTATTCCTATGTGAAAGACCTCTGGAGTGGGGAGACTCTCACTCAAGTCTCGGGATAATATGACCCCCCCCCAGGAATTCATGAGAGAACGTACTTGCTGCAATCACATGAGGTTTATTGACAGGACAGGAACCAGTGCACTGGGGCCGAAACTCATTTCCCATGCAGAGGTAGAGAGTTCGACCCCGAGTAGCTGGGAGAAGGGGAAGAAAACCACAACCCAGTAATCCAAAGGGTGTAGGGAGGGTCTCACTGTCAGTGGCCCCAGTCTGCCCCAGTCATACAACTGTCACTATAAACTAGAGGGCCTAGTTTGGTCCTATGCTGGTTCCCTCTCTGTCAGGCTGGAGTTGGTGAGCTCCCATTAGCTCTGCATCTGCTTCCATAAGTTGCTGGATGAAGGTTCTATGATGACATTCAAGATAGTCATCAATCTGACTACAAGGTAAGGCCAGTTCAGGCATCCTCTCCACTATTGCTTAGGGTCTTAGCTGGGGTCATCCTTGTGGATTCTTGGGAATTTCTCTATGCACATAATACTGAAGTAGAGATATGCCAAGGCATGCGATCTCTGATAAAAGGACACGGCATGAGTGTGAACAATCTCGATCGTGTCCACTCTCCCCTCTAATAGTGCTCCAGTGCTTGCTTCCCCTTCCTGACACATCTGTGTTCTGATCAAATACCACCGCCTTAGGTTTGAGATACTGCGCCTGGGAAGATTTTTACAGGACGAAGCTTGAAAAACCAGGCTGTAGAGGGGAGCAGGCACTTGGCCACAGTTATCAGGGCAGGTAGTGCCTAGTTCTGGCCAAGGCCTTGGATCCACCTCTTCTAGTTTCCTGGGGGAGAACACACTCGATCCTGAAATCTATTCCTAGCTTAGAGACAGAGTCGGGCTGATTCACACTCTGGGTCTCGATTTCTTTTGTGTGCTGAGTCAACTCCCTGGATATTGTCCTGGGACTCTTTGGAACAGGTATCCCTGATTCAGCTTCCAGTCCCGACCCTCTCCATACTGTGATCCGTGCCCAATTTCGTGTCTC
>NW_026068154.1:1626297-1627039 GCF_014885135.2 Alexandromys fortis | reverse complement strand
CCTGTGTCTTCTGAGATGAGGTAGCTTCTCCTGCCTCTTCTGTCCTGTAATGTGCAACATGCAGCTAAAAATATAAAAAGCAGTATAGAAGAATATATGCAAAAGCAACAAAGGAGAAAATTATGCAGATGCGGGAAACCGCAGGCTAGACAAGGAGAGGACAGTGCTATCAGATGCAGGAAACCGCAGGCTAGACAAGGAGAGGACAGTGCTATCAGATGCAGGAATCTGCAGGCTAGACAAGGAGAGGGCAGTGCTATCAGATGCAAGAAACCATAGGCTAGACCAGAAGAGGACAGTGCTGTGGACATCTGAGATGCCTGAACCGGAAGGATCCATAAAATACTACGACAGACACATCAACAGCTTAGAAAAGATGGCTGAATAGGTGAGCAAATGATCCTCAGAAATGCTAAAGACCTTGCTCATTGTTCTCATTGGTGGCTGCATGTATAAAGTAAGCTCATGGATTATTACTGAGCGTAATTCCACCCTAAAGTCACAGACACACTTCATGCTCAGTCATTTGATAAACAGTTATATTTGCGATTGACCCTAGCAGCTGACGTGTACTAGGCAAGTGGTCTGCCACCCAGCTCCATCTCTACCCTCTTTATGCGTTTTATTTGGAGCCCAGGGTAGGTGCCCAGGCTACTCTTGAAGTTGTGATTTCCCGGCCTCAGCCTCTCAAGTAGGCTGGATAACAGTTCGCATCACCAGGCCTAGCAACAATTATCTTCTG
>NW_026068154.1:1619072-1620928 GCF_014885135.2 Alexandromys fortis | reverse complement strand
ATCCTGATTGGATTTTGATTTAATACTTCAACAGCTAGGTGGCTTCAGTTTAACAGATGTTAAAAGGAGAAGAGGCATGTTTGCAGATGACATTCATGAACTGGTGGCTGCTCAAGGTGTTGGAAGAGCAGGTGGCCAGCCATCCCAGAGGAGAGGATGCACAGGTAGATCTTAGTGAGCCCAACACAGGGCTGCTCCGATGAACGCAAGGGGCTTGACTTGTCACTCTCATCTCATGTTTATTTTTTATTTATTTTTGATGGTATTCTTTTTCCCGTGAAAGGCTCCTCTGCCCAGTGACTTTGTTATGGCCGTGGAGGGGCACTCATATCTGCAGAGTTCTCTGCATTGAACAGTATATATGTGTCCACCATTTTGCATTATGTGTGTCCATGAGCTCATGATTTTAAGGTGCTGGTGTCATTTTCCTGTGACAAGTAAAACTCAACAACTTAGGGAAATTGTTACCCTAAGTTGTTAACAATTGAGATTATCTATTTTCACACTTAGTGTGTATATGATGACATTGGGATTTCAATTTTCCCTCTTCATCAACATGAGAGGCAAATTTTTGTGAAAGGGGCTTAAGACATGTGTGACAGCAGAATCCCATAATGCTGAGGTATGTGCAGGGTGCAGACAGCATTTGTGAAGGAGTGTAGCAATGACTGAGTGACTGGCCCATGCTCAGGTAGCTTCCTAAGTGGTGTGACTCCAGGGAGCACCATAGCATGTCAGATTCCCTGTTTCTATCAGCATAGTAACAAGCAAGCTCTTGTTCCAAAGAACTGCAGGGCCCAAGTTCCCAACAGCAGAGAGGAGAGTCCTTCCATCAGCAGAGGTGGCCAGCTTTCTTCAGGGTCATATTCTGGAATGCACATGCTCTTGAGAGGGTACGAAAAGAGGCCTGCTGTGTCCCAAGGTACATCTGTAGCCTGCATCACTGATAGAGTCAGGATGTGGAGGGAGCAAGTGAGTAGGTAACGATCACAATTGGGGGTGGGGAGGACTGAGGATCAGACGAGCTACACACACGGATTCCAGTTTCCCTCCTAAGGACAAGATTCCACCTGACTAGGACAGAGCCTCTGGGAGCTTGGCTCATCTCTGGTGTGTGTAACTAGGGACAAGTAGCTTGTTTCTTATCCACTGGCCCCACCCACCAAGGATCCCCATAAAGGGTTGCAGGAAGGTTGTCACCTCCCTGAACTGACCACTTTGCTTTGCCTGACTGAGGCCTACTGAGTTCAAGCCGAGTTCTGTCTGTCTCCCACACTGTACTTTTCAAAGTGTCCCTCACTTCCTGGAGATGCCCTCTCTTTTGGAGCCACAGAGCACACATGTTTCTCACTGTTCTTGCAAGGCGATCCCTGTTAATGCTGAACCCCAGCAGAGAGCCAGCCCCAACGGATATGAGGACTGCCCATAAATGCACTCTGGTGGGCAGAGAGGCTCTTCCTTTTCTTTAATTAGGAGATTGATCAGTAACATGGACGAAAAAACTCTGCCTGTTGACCATGTTCCTGGATGGATGGTAATCAATGACGCTAATTTTCAGCACAGGATTTCTGCACTAGGCACTGACTGGAAGGGATAAAGCTGTGTGGTGGATCATGGTGTGAGATCTAGGAAAGACACACACTCAAAGGGTGTCCAGGAGGTTTGCTTTTACCCACCTAGCTAACAGGCAATGAAATGGGGAAACATTCCTTGTAGCTGGTCCTGAAGTTGTTCCCTATGTCACATGAATGACCATTTATGCTCTGTGGGTTCCAGTGACAAGAAAATGACAGTGCAGAGCTGGCAGGAGCCTCTGCCCCTTCTGATCCAGATGGGAGCCACTACTGGGAGGCAAT
>NW_026068154.1:1606830-1612865 GCF_014885135.2 Alexandromys fortis | reverse complement strand
CATCCACTCTTCAGAAAGTGTAAGGGGAGTCAACAAGGCGTAGACTATCAAGTTGAGGCAAGACCAAGCTCCTCCTCCTGCATCAAGTCTGAGCAAGGCATTCCATTATAGGGAGTGGGTTCCATGCACCAGGGACAGATCTTGGTCCCACTGGTAGGGGTCCCACAAATAGACAAAGCTTCACAACTGTCACCCACATACAGAGAACCTAAGTCGGTCCCATGCCTGCTGTTGGCCTTGTGTCCGTGAACTTGGGTCAGCTGTCTCTGTGGGTTTCCCCATCATGATATTGACCCCCCCATCATCTAATCCCTCCTCCGTCTCTTCGATTGGACTCCCAGAGCTTGGCCTAGTATTTGGCTGTGCACCTCTGCATCTGCTTCCATCAGTTACTGGATGAAGGGTCTGTGATGACATTTAGGGCAGTCATCAATCTGATTACAGGAGCAGACCAGTTCAGGTACCCTCTCCACTATTGCTAGGAATCTTAGCTGGAGTCATCCTTGTGGATTCCTGGAAGTTTTCCTGGCACAGGTTTCTCTCTAACCCCAAAATGAACCCTCTATCAAGATATCTCTTTCATTGCTCTTCCTCTCTGTCACTCCCCCTATGGACAATCCGGATTGCTCATATTCCCATCCCCTGACCTCTGTCTCCCTCAGTCCCAGTTTATCCAGGCTATCTCATCCATTTCCCCTTCCCAGGGCAATCCACGTATCCCTCTTAGGGTCCTCCTTGTTACCTAGCTTCTCTGGGACTGTGGATTGCATCCTGGTTATTCTTTGATTTACATCTAATACCCACTTATGAGTTAGTACGTACTGTTTTTGTCTTTCTGGGTCTGGGTTACCTCACTTAGGATGATTTTTTTTCTAGTTCCATCCTTTTGTCAGCAAATTTCATAATGTCTTTTTTTTCTTTTTTCTTTTTTGCTGAGTAATACTCAATTGTGTAAATGTACCACATTTTCCTTAACTATTCTTCAGTTGAGGGCATCTTGGTTGTTTCCAGGTTCTGGCTATTCTGAACAATGCTGCTATGAACATCATTGAGCAAGCGTCCCTGTGCTATGATTGAGCACCGAAGAGTGGTATCACTGGTTCTTGAGGTAGAGACTCCAAATTTTATGAGAAACAGCCGTACTGATTTCCAAAGTGCCTGTACAAGTTTGCACTCTCACCAGCAGTGGAGGAGTGTTCCCCTTTCTCCAACATATCTGCAACAAAGCAGTCATCAGTGCTTTTGATCTTAGCCATTCTGACAGGAGTAAGATGGCTTCTCAAAGTCATTTTGGTTTGCATTTCCTTGATTACTAAGGATGTTGAGCAATTCTTTAAATGTCTTTTGGCCAATTGAGATTCTTCTGTTTAGAATTCTCTGTTTAGACCTGTTCCCTTTTAAAAATGGAATTATTTGGTATTTTGATGTCTAGTTTCTTGAGTTCTTTATATATCTTGGATATCAGTCCCCTGACCTTAGCACAACCGACACCATGTTGTAGGGACCATTCTGACCCTAGAACTTAGCAAGTGGGCCCCAACACCTGCTAAAATGGGAACAAAGACTGAATCCTCAAAGACATAGTCAATAGTTCCAGGATACAGGAAAGTCTCTAAATGTACTAGCCTTGCCTTTTGGCTTCTGTAGTTCTGCTTTTTGCTAACTAAATTATGTCAACCCAGGAGGTAGTTTTTGTGCTTAGATGATCAGAGGCAGTGAGTCTTGGGGCTGCATCATTTGTGCAAGTTTTCCATGCAGCTGCTGGCCAGAAATAAAGACTTTCTGTTGAACTTTAAGAGTGTCCATATGTGCTCTTTGTTAGCATTACCACACAACAGAATCACAGTGGAGACTCTTCAAAAAACTAAAAGTGAATCAGTTATAACACTCACAGGTATATACACACAGCATTTCAGTTCTTTATATTAGAGGCATATCTGCACATCAATATTGATTGCAGCATACTTAAACTAGTCAGGCTTCCTTAGAGGAACAGAACTGATAGAATCTATCCATCTGTGTATTTATAGAAAGGTGATTTACTAACGTGGCTTATAGGTCATAGTCTACCTATTTCAATAATGGCTGTCTACCATCAGAGATGTCAAGAGTAGAGTAGTTGTTCACACCATGAGGGTAGATATCTCAGCTGGTCTTTGGTATATTCTGGAATTCTGAAGAAGTAGGCTCTAATCCCAGTGAAGGAATGGACATGTTAGCAAGAGAAAGGGCCAGCCAGCAAAGAGCAAAGGGCTTTCTTCTTCTTTATCCTTTATATAGGTTGCCACCTGAAATTGTGGCCAAAGTTAAAAACAGAGCTTCCCATTTCAAAAGAGCTGGATTAAGGTGGGTATTTCTACTTCAAATGATTTAATTTTTTTTAATTAAGAAAGATCCCTTACAGGTGTACCCAATCAGTTGGGTTTTAGTTAATTCCACATGTGTTCGGGTTGACGCCAACAGTAGACATTGCAACAGTGCACAGTGGCTACATTAGGAAAATAGCCTGGGTGTCAGAATCAGAGAAAGGTATAAAGAAAATGTGACGTATCAGCATAATGGAAAATTATTTATTCATAAAAGAATGGAAATTATGCTTTTTTTTTGCAGGAAAAAAATTCAGTGGAGATAGTCATATAAATTAGCCAGGTTCCGTAAACTATCCATGTTTTCTTTCAGATGTGGTTCCCAGGTTATATTTACATAATGAGCTCCTGTGTGCATGTTTCAGATTAGAGGCAAAGCTCTGTAGCGGAAAATGATGACTAAGCACTGTGGGGAGAGATGAGAGCTGGCCCGACTGTGGTGACAAGGAGTGCGCTCATACTCAGTATGTGCTTCAAGACATCCCATGTCCAGGGAATGAAGTCACAAGGAGAATGGTTTTAATACCACTATAGCTTTTTATTAATTGACCCAAGATTAAATACATATTTTGTGAGCTTTATTTCATATAGAATATGATACTGCAATTAGAAAACATAAATGTTAAATTATCAGAGAAAAATATTCAACCACTCATTACTCACAAATAAAATAACAGACTTAAGATTTTAAGAGAGTTTTACTAAGTACTCAATTATGTGTGAATAGAAATATTTCACATATCCATCTATATCTACATGTCATCTATACGCCTATACTTGTGCCAATGTATCACTATATTCACATACGTCTTTAAAACGTATGTATGCATGTGTTTTGGTACTTATATCTCTTCTTAGTCACATTGAACAGCACTTTACTCTGAAAATCTGGCTAGCTCTTACATTGCATACCCATAATATTTTGAAATTTCCATATCCTTCTCCCTTTGAAGGAAGAACTGCAGTTTTCCAAGAGAGGTGTACTTGGCAGCATTCTCTCGCTCCTGTTGAGCCCGCCTCTTCATGGCCTCCCTCTCTGGCCTCTGCTCCTCAGTGATGGGCTGTGAGATGACTGGCCCTGGAATGTCCACTTTCCTCCATGGGATGGGTTGGCAACTGAAGTCTAGCAGCAGGTATTGGGTTTTAGCTTTGGGAGATGAAAGGGCCTTGTTCCTGGCAGCAGAAAGAGGCTCCCTGTGGAGTGAAGTGTGAGATGATGCTCTGTAGGGTGCAGGCAAAGAGGCAGGCGGCTGAGGCCCAGTGCAAGACTGGATGGGCTTGGTCATGTTGGCTCGTGTGGCACTGGTGCCGTTTGGCAGAGCTGGCTTGTCAGAGGCTATCAGAGATGTGCTGGCAGGAGCTGGTTGGGATGGCTTGAGTGTGGGAGGCTGAGCTGAGTGGGAGTGAGGCCTCACTGGGTAAGCCACAGTGGGCCTGCGTGAAGCCAGGCAGAGAAGCTTTCTAGAAACAGGTTTGGTTTGAGGCTTGTCCAGGACTGGGAAAGGCAGAGGTACTAACTTGACCTTCCCAGGTGGGGGCAGCTCATACTGGGACGGAGATGGACACCGCTTGTGAGCACTGCTCCCTGGTCTCTGAATCTTGCCCAGGCTTTTGTCAAGGCTTTGGCCCTCACGTGGCATATCCAGCAGTGATGTGGTATCCGGACCTGTCCTGGGATCTTTGTTGCTGCTGAAGTTTAGCAGAGCCCGGGAGGAGGAGATGCCAGTTTTCTTCTCACTCTTCTTCCCCAGTGGGTGAAAGACCTGCACGGACTCCAGCATGTGCATGCCGAGGTGAGTTCGAGGCTTCTTAAAGCTGTCATGGCTGAGCTCAGGTGGATTCCTCTTCCTCTTGGTCTTGGGGATGGCGGGCTTCTCTTCTGCCTTGACTCTGTGACTTGATGGCTTCAGTTCCTCTGTTTTCTTGGAGTTGTTTTCTCTAGTCTTCTTGGCCTTGTCTTGCCCATGTGCCCTAGCTCTGCTGCGCTTGCTGGGTGTGACTTTCTGAGCTTTGCCCTCCAAGTGCTTGGCCATGTTGTCGAAAACCCCTTCGCTGAACCCAGCACTGCCCACAGTCTCTTCTCCCTCCACCAGTTTCTGGAGCTGGATTCTGGCTTGAGGAGCTCCATCAGGCAGCTCAGAGACTTTCTGGTCATTCTTTCTTACTTGGTCTGAGAGTGCACTGATGACGCTGGAGCTTTCCTGGGCCTGGTCCCTCCCGATGACTGTGGAGTCTTTGGGTTGAGTTGCTCTGGGATCTTGGAATTGGTTTAGCTCTGTGAGGGAGTTGAAGAGTTGGGGAAGGTGAATATCTGCCACGAGTGCAGTCATGTCTGCAAAGTCCATGTTGGAGCTCACCACACTCTGAAGCACCCCAGGCTCTTCCTGACCTAGGCTGCTGTTTCCCAAAGCGTCATTGTCAAGAACAAGGTTCTGCCGTAGGCTTTCAGCATCAGTGTATTTCAGGGTCTGCTGCATGTCGGGGTGCACTAAAGGTGCTGGGTCTTGGTTTTCTTTTGTGCCCTCATAGGTAACCAGAGGTGTCGCTAGATCGGCTGTCTTGAAATCCAAGTTGTTATTTTTTGTTTGTTCTAGGCTTGGAGCTGGAGGCAAGGGCAGGAATTCTGAAGGACTGTGGATGGGGGCAGTTAATGACCTGTCTTCACTGACAGGTGGTGTCCTCATCCGGGTGTCATGGGTGCAGGCATCGCCAAGGTCTGGACTCTGCAGCAGACAGAATGTCTGAGCTGAAGGTGTTAATTCCAGGGGCGTCTCCATTTCCACCACTGAAAAAGAGTCAAGTAAGAAGTCAGTGCCTGGCAAGTGAGATGCTCCCCTCCTGTTCCCCTCCTTTCAGTGCTCCTCAGCACTGAGGCCCTACAGCAGTGAAGCAGGCATTCCAATGAGCTCTGCTTGAATAGCAAGGGGCAGCCCCTCTATTGGGAGACTCGTGGTGAGTGCTCTGTTCTTTCTGGTGATAATTCAAAGTCATGCTTTCACAGATGATTGTGTGTTCCTTTGTGTTTGTGTGGTGTGTGCATGTGTCTTCACCATGGGGAGGTTACAGAATTCCCTTGGTGCGTGCTCCTCTCTTGCTTTACCCTTTGTCTTTGAAAGTGTACCCCTCATTTCCTTGCAAGTTTGTTATTAGGCAGGTTGTCTTGTCCATCATTTTTAAGAACTTATCCATCTCTTCCAACTTCTTTCAGTTTTTGGCATTACTTAAATACCCCCAGAATCTTGGCTTTTTATGTGGCTTTAGGTATCCAAACCAAGTTCCTCACTCCTGCAAGGCAAGCAGTTCAACAACCCAGGATTTCCTCCAGCCCCACATTTCACAGTCTTGTTATTAGTGACATAAAAATTGGTTTAAGAAAGTAAAATCAGCCAGGGAGTGGTGGCACACACCTTTCATCTCAGCACTTAGGAGGCAGAGGCAGTCAGATCTCTGTGTTTGAGGCCAGGCTAGTCTATAAAGCAAGCTCCAGGACAGTTAGGGTGGAGCAGAGAAACCCTGTCTTGAAAAGCAAAGCAAAAGAAAACAAACATACAAAATGGTAAAATCTTTGGGCTTGTGTGCAACTGTGTTGTAGAAAACATGTCCTAATGATCATGGTCTTTGCGAGAGAGAGAGAGAGAGAGAGAGAGAGAGAGAGAGAGAGAGAGAGAG
>NW_026068154.1:1590692-1606309 GCF_014885135.2 Alexandromys fortis | reverse complement strand
CTCATTGCCCTGCATTCTCTCATTATAGAGACTGAAGACTGCAATGATGAGCCCGAGGCAAACCTAACCTATCAGAACTCACATTCTCCCTTTGTATGGACTGTCCACTACTGAGAGGTAGAGTTGTGCCCTCTTTGTTTGAGGGTTGATCTCACTCCTTCCCCTCCTGGCTCTGTTCTCACCTTGAAGGCTGCTGTCCAGCATGGCTTGAACAGATGTGGGATAGTAGAAGGCAGAGGTGGAGAAAGGTGTTTGAACTTTCATTGAATGAAACTCCTTTAGCATCATCACCATCTCTGGTTGCAGGGAGGAGGCCTGAGTTCCAGAGTAGGACACAAGGCGATAGGCCTGCAGGCATTGCCCGAGTTCTCCAGCTGTCAGAGGGCCCAGGCTGTTGAGGCTGTAGTAATAGAGCTGGCTGCCATTCTGGTAGGAAGGTGCCAGGTTGTATCCTTGATTTGGCACCTCTGATGGTGTGGCCTGGACGAGGCTGGCAGAGAGTGTCGGATAAAGAGGGACTAAGGCATTGGGATCTAGAATGTTATCACACTGGGCTGTCATAGCCAGGGAGGAGAGTGTGGTATTCTGGTCAATGATAGTTACAGTGAAGTCCTGGAATGCAGTTTCTCTCCTGGCAGAGCTTCCTGTGAGATCACACTGGAGAACACCTGCATAGGGGAGTGCCAGGGTGGAGATCTGGTTCTGGTCGCTCAGTGCAGTCAACATGGTCGTGCCAGCTCGCTGGTAAAGGGAGGCACTGTCCATGAGCTGCTGGCAACAAGTGCTGGAGTCTGATGGCAGGAGCCATGCTGAGCTCGCGGCTGGGGTGGAGACCCCGTAGAAGTTGCACACACTTCCTGCTGAGGGTGTGGCATTCCTCAGCACTGGCACAGAGGGCTGCAGAGCACTTTCTGTCCCAGTGAAAGGTGCACTTTGACAGTTTTCTGTAGGAAACAAGAGGACAGTGGGAAAATGGTGAGATGGAAGCTTTCTCGCTTCCTGTGAGGAGCTGTGCTGTCTCCAGGTTGTACTGTCTGGGGGAGTCTAACACTTATGTCCCCTCACATATCCCAAACAAATGGGTTCAGAATGATTCTTGTTACTATATAGGATGGCACTCATTTGATGAGCTGCCTGTTCTTCCTGTGTGGAACTGTAATTCCTAGTTGATCTGCTTTAGGCCTCACTGTGCTCTAGACACCACTGTTCTTTCCCCTGCTTTGTCTTGCTCTACTACCTGCTGCGACACCGCCTTACAACTGTGTCCTAGAACAGAAGTGTTTGGAGGTAGGAGAACCTTAGACAGCTTCTCATGGCCGTATCTTTACCCTATTCTGTGCAGATTTTACTCTGAGTAGACACAGGGTCTCATTCTGGTCTTGAAATCACACAGATAGGCCTGCTTCTCCCTCCAGAGTTCTGGCACCATAGGCATTTGCCATGTCCACCAGGCTTGTCTCTACTCTGAGCTTTTTACGTAAATGATATATCAGGAATTTCATATATAAGTACTATATTTAGGTAATTATATGTTCCTCCCCTAACTCCTCCTGTTTCCCTCTACTTCTTGTATAAGTCATGACGTCTTATTTTTGTATAACCATTGAGTACGTATGCATATATGACTACACAAATAAAGCCTGGTGATAACATTTCACGTTGCTTGCCAATGTTTCATGTGACATCTTAAGGATACTAATGTAGTATGGGGTTCCTCTCTGAACTAGATTGTTTCTTGGGGCTGGAGAGATGGCTCAGAGGTTAAGAAAGAACACTGACTGCTCTTCCAGGGGTCCTGAGTTCAATTCCCAGCAACCACATGGTGGCTCACAACCATCTGTAATGAGATCTGGTGCCCTCTTCTGGCCTGCAGGCATACATGGGGCTGAACACTGTATACATAGTAAATAAATAAATTAAAAAAAGATTGTTTTTTAATTTAATAGTTGGTTAAGTGGTTCTTAAATGATCAGTTCCTCAGTAACTGTTAATCTCTTCTAACTCTTCTAGTGGGCATCCTTGTGAGAATCCCCTCCACCCCATGTGTCAGTTCTTGTCCAGAGAACAACTGACCGTGGAGTACCCAGCCCCTGTTGCTATCATCCAGCACAACAGTGCACATAAGATGTTGGGAATGCTCTGGAGGATGGGCTGGGTAGATGTTAAGAGCCAGAGACCAGAGTGGGATGTTGTTTACTGTATTCGATAGGGAACCTTACCTAGACTAATCTCAGCAGTGTGGGTGCCTAAAAATGGCTTGGAATATGATGCTATCTTGTGCCTTTAGATTTAAAATCTCTAGCTGTCTGTAACATTCAATTCCCAACTACCTTCATGTACCTCTACAGCCATCTGTGCAGTTTATCTTTTTTATTTCTGTTTTCTAATGCCTGGTAAGAACCAAAGCTGACTGTGACATTCAACGGGAGATATCTATATCAACATGAATAGTGTGCCCATTAAACAAAGATTTAAAAGCATAGTGAAAGTAATCGGAGAAGTGATTGAAAGAAACATTTTAAAGTTTCTTTTCTTACCTGACATGGTCAAGGGGAGAGGGTCAACAATCCACAGTACAATGGAGCAAGGTTATCCTTGTCTGATCAGCTGACCTCAGTGGCAAGTGTGTCCAGTATCAGTCAGCACTTACTGGTCATTGGTCACAGGTGACCTGTGGTGATCCAAATTTGTTTACAGGCATCACCACGGAAACACCAAGATTCTACCAGGTGCTGGTAGGGTAGGAGGGAGAATGATGTCATAAATAGGCAGCAGCCAATGGAGATGTCTGATTCCTAGCTAAAAGATGGGATTGGATAGAGCAGATGCCAGAAGACCAACAGCAGTCATGAAGGCTGAAATTGGGCTAATGAAAGGAGGAAATTATGGTACAGAAATCCTGCTTCCCATAGTTTAGCCTAGGCTATCATGGCAGTGCTTCTTCTAAGGTTCACTGATGAAGCTGTGCATGATGTGCATATGATGTATCACATTCTAACAGAATGTGCCCCATCAGCCTACCCTGTCCATACAGTTAGTAGCCTCAGGCAGGAAGGAGAGGAACACCTAGGTTGAGGGAACTCAGGTGGGAAACCATTTCAGCTGATCTGCTTTATGAGCTATCTATTAGGGTCCGAGAGAAGTCCCATAAAGGACCACCTGTCATGTATGCAGTCAGCAAGTTATTAAAAAACTGCCAACAGGGGCTGGAGAGATGGCTCAGCAGTTAAGAGCACTGACTAGTCTTCCAAAGGTCCTGAATTCAATTCCCAGCAACCACATGGTGGCTCACAACCACCTATAAGGAGATCTGGTGCCCTCTTCTGGCCTACAGGCAAGACACTGCATAAATAATAAATAAATAAATAAATAAATAAATCAATCAATCTTTAAAAAAAAACCCCAACTGCCAACATGTTGGGGTGGCAAATGGCAATCCCTAGAGAAGCTCACACACATCTTTTATACAGGGTTAGGGAATTCTAGAGAGGAGAGGTTATTTTGGGGGTTGATTGGTGGTATAAACCAAACTTTCATAGGATTGGCAGGTGGCTCTAGGAACTTTGCAACACCAGGGTAGGGAAAGCTATCTTTAGCTAGCAGGAAGCTGTGGGGCATCTCCTGAGCTAGCAGAAGGCTGTGGGGTCCCTGGTGACTGGTTGCTCCTGAGTTGTGTTTTTTCCAAGAACTGCTTGCTCAACTCCAGCCAGTTCCAGTCAACCAAAACAAAGGCCTGGCCCCTGACAGGGGTTATTAGAAACCTGTCATGCCTGTGGTCTGGCTCCCTGGCCCTCTCATTCTCCCTTGAGTAGTATTTTAAATCCTTGAGATGCTTTTCTTCTAAATTTATAGGCTTGTATTGTTGGTTAGGACCACTAGTTGGACCTTAGAGATCTGCTCCTTTATAAATGTGACTAGGGCGTTAATGATGCAAGGTTCATAGGTTAAGGCCAACATTAAGTGGATCAAAGGCCCAGCCAGTGATGACAGGAGAGTAATTAACCAGGGTGACCAAGTGAATAAAGATTCATATCATAGCTTCTTCTTTTCTTTATTAAGAATTTTTTTATTGATTTTTATTGAGCTCACCTAGGCCAAGGCAGTTTCTTTATTCATTAACCAGTGAAAGCAACACACAAACAGAAGGAACTCCTACACTATTTTCCCTTTTATGTTTAAACAAAAAGGAAGGATTTCACTTTTTTAGTAGCCACTGTAACTTGTTTTTTTACATTTTTTATTGATATTTATTGAGCTCTACATTTTTCTCTGCTCCCCTCTCTGTTCCTCCCCTTCCCCCTTCAACCCTCCCCAAGGTCCCCATGCTCCCAATTTACTCAGGAGATCTTGTCTTTTTCTACTTTCTACTTCCCATGTAGATTAGATCTATGTAAGTCTCTCTTAGTGTTTTCATTGTTGTCTAAATTCTCTGGGATTGTGATTTGTAGGCTGGCTTTTTTTGCTTTATGTTTTAAAACCACTTACAAGTGAGTACACGTGATAACTGCCTTTCTGTGTCTGGGTTACCTCACTCAAAATAATGTTTTCTAGCTCCATCCATTTTCCTGCAAAATTCAAGATGTCGTTATTTTTTTTCTGCTGTGTAGTACTCCATCATGTAAATGTACCACATTTTCCTTATCCATTCTTCGGTCGAGGGGCATTTAGGTTGTTTCCAGGTTCTGGCTATGACAAACAAAGCTGCTATGAACATAGTTGAGCACATGTCTTTGTGGCACAATTGAGTATCCTTTAGATATATACCCAAAAGTGGTATTACTGGGTCTTGAGGAAGGTTGTGTCCTAATTTTCTGAGAAATTGCCACACTGACATCCAAAGGAGTTGTACCAGCTTGCATTCCCACCAGCAATGCAAAAGTGTTCCCTTTTCCCCACAACCTCTCCAGCATAAGTTGTCATCAGTGTTTTTGATCTTGGCCATTCTTACAGGTGTAAGGTGGATTCTCAGGGTTGTTTTGATTTTCATTTCTCTGATGACTAAGGATGTTGAATATTTCCTTAAGTGTCTTTCAGCCATTTTAGATTCCTCTGTTGAGAGTTCTCTGTTTAGGTCTGTACTCCATTTTTTTTTATTGGATTATGTGATCTTTTGGTGTCCAATTTCTTGAGTTCTTTGTATATATTGGAGATCAGACCTCTGTCTGATTTGGGGTTGGTGAAGATCTTTTCCCATTCTGTAGGCTGTTGTTTTGTCTTGTTGACTCTGTCCTTTGCTTTACAGAAGCTTTTCAGTTTCAGGAGGTCCTATTTATTAATTGTTTCTCTCAGTGTCTGTGCTACTGGGGTTATATTTAGGAAGTGGTTCCCTGTGCCAGTGCATTTAAGTGTTATTTCCACTTTCTCTTCTATAAGGTTTAGTGTGGCTGACTTTATGTTGAGGTCTTTGATCCATTTGAACTTAGTTTTGTGCATGGTGATAGATATGGGTCTATTTTCATTCTTCTACATGTTGATATCCAGTTATGCCAGCACCACTTGTTATATATGCTTTCATTTTTACATTTGATATTTTTTGCTTCTTTATCAAAGATCAGGTGTTCAAAGATTTGTGGATTGATATCCGGTCTTCTATTCGGTTCCATTGGTCCTCCTGTCTGTTTTTATGCCAATACCAGGCTGTGTTTAGTACTGTAGCTCTATAGTAGAGTTTGAAGTCAGGGATTGTGATGCCTCCAGAAAGAAGTTCTTTTATTGTACAGGATTGTTTTGGCTATTCTGGTTTTTTTTTGCTTTTCCAATGAATTTGAGTATTATTTTTTTGAGGTCTGTGAAGAATTTTGCTGGGATTTTTGATGGGCATTGTATTGAATCTGCTTTTGGTAAGATTGCCATTTTTACTATGTCAATTCTGCCTACCCAAGAGTATGGGAGATCATTCCATTGTCTGGTGTCTTTTTCAATTTCTTTCTTCAAAGATTTAAACTTCTTGTCATACATGTCTTCTACTAGTTTAGTTAGAATTACTCCGAGATATTTAAGCTATTTGTGGCTATTGTGAAGTGTTGTTTCTCTGCTTTCTTTCCTAGACCTTTTATTATTTGTGTACAGGAAGTCTACTGATTTTTTTGAGTTAATCTTGCATCTTGCTATATTACTGAAAGTGTTTATGAGTTATAGAAATTCCTTGATAGAATTTTTTGGATACCATATGTAAACTATCATATCATCAGCAAACAGTGAGAATTTGACTTCTTCTTTTCTGATTTGTGTTCCATTGTCATTCTTTGGTGTCTTATTGCTCTCGCTAGGACCTCAAGGACTATGTTGAATAGACATGGACAACCTTGTCTTGTTCCTGATTTCAGTGGGATCGCTGGGAGTTTCTCTCCATTTAATTTGATGTTGGTTGTTGCCATGCTGTATGTTGACCTTATTATGTTTTGGTATGTTCCTTGTATCCCTGTCTCTCCAAGACCTTAATCATGAAGGAATGTTGTATTTTGTCAAAAGCTTTTTTGGCATCTAATGAGATGATCATATGGTTTTTATTCTTCAGTTTGTTTATATGGTGGTTTACATTGACAGATTTTTATATGTTGAACCATCCCTGCATCTCTGGTATGATGCTGACTTGATCATGGTGGATGATGGTTCTGATGTGTTCTTGGATTCAATTTGTCAGTATTTTATTTAGTATATTTGCATCAACGTTCATGAGTGAGATTGGTCTGTAATCCCTTTCTTAGTAATGTCTTTCTGTGGTTTGGGTGCATTCAACCCACCTCCTGCTTTGTTTTACTTAAGATAGGGTTCAAATTAGAATTAATATTTGCTTCTTGAAGTGGCCAGTTTGGATGCCAAGATTCTGAAGTAATGATAGTCACATCTGCCCATGTGTCTTGTAATCCCTCAATTACAATGTCATTTATACACACTCTTAGCTTTGGTCTCTGATCATTTATAGAAGTCTGCCAAAATATACATTTCCTCTTTACTACTGGAGTTTTTGACTAGTCCTCCAGGTCTATTCCATCATCCAGAATGGTATAGTTGTTTTTACAGTAGGCACTGTATTGTTTAATTTTCCTGGCCAGACATGTTCTCCACAGTGCCTGGGAATGACTCAGCCTTGTTAGACATTGAAGCCTGTGAGAGCCCCCCCCCAAGGAGTTCCTGGTATTATCAGTTTGCCTTGTCTGTCTCTTATCAACCAACATTCATCAGTCCATTGTTTGTCTTTGCCACACCTACATATACCAGTTATTGCCATTTTTAGAGGAGACATTATTCCTAGGAATTCCTTGTCTAAAGTCCCTTCTTAGATGCCTCATTCTTCCACAATTAAAACATTTGACATTTTGCTGTCTCCTCATACCATTGGAAATCACTTCTTCTACCCAAGCTTCAGTCCTATAGTCAAATTTTCAACATTAATTTTATGCAAGATCCCTTCATCTATGGGTGCTGATCTAACCTTTAGAGGCCCAAGGATGATCTTACATTCAAAGTTGGCTTTAAAAGCCAATAATCAGTTGGTACATGTCTAGCTTCAGGGTCTGTTACTCCTAATTGTACAGCCTTAGTTAATCTTTGTAATAAGTCAGTGACGGATTCTCTCTGGCCCTGTTTAACCCTACTATATGACTGAGTCCTTTTTTCTGGTTCCTGAATCCTGTCCCATGCATTCAAAGCTGCTGTACTACATAGGGACAAGGTGTGTTCATCATAGCGAGCCTGTTCCTGAGGACCAGAGTAATGACCCTTGCCTAGAATTTTATCTTGGGAAGTCTCAAATCCTTTTGTTTTTCCCTGTTGTTCTAAAATTTTTGCCTCTTCTCTCTAATAACAGTTCCAAAGCTGCTGAGGTCCATTTTCTAGGAAGGAAGGCTGAGATTAATTGAAGTCAAACTTGTGGGGTTGCTTTAGTGCTTAAAGACCATTTCCCTGACAAATGGTGAATGTAGCCCATAAGAAACTATTGCTTGTTCTTACTTCTTTTAGTTCACTCATATGTATTGGTTCCCATGCATATTCTTTGACTACCTTAGTGTTCTTTGTGCCAGATTGTTTCTCTGAGGAAATTACTCGACATGCTCTTGAGACTCTGTTTAAGTCATCCATAGGTCTGGCATGTACTGATGAGGCTAAATCCTGTCCTTGTACCTTCTGTCCCTGCTCATCAATTTCAATAAATTCTTCAATCTTTTCAAATCTTTTACTACTGCCTTTTTAAAAGTCTGAATCTCCTTTCCGGTGTTCTGTTCTAATGTCCTCACTGAGGATTCCAACTTGTTCAGTAAAGATAATGTCTCATCCTTGGACATATAACTTTTCAATGGATTCTGACAGTTAGATTCAACAGCACAAATTCTTTTAGAAAATTTTATCAATTTGATGTTATCCCTCTCCATAGTATTGAACCATTTTTAATGAGATAATATTGAAAACAAAGCTAATTCCTAGAATCAAATAATAGGAATGAAAATAGCATAAGTCTTGCACAATATCTTCCACAATATAAGCAAAATAATTATTGAAATCCTAGATGCTATCAGTCATTTTTTGTAGTTTTTCAGATCTTACCTGTAGTAAAGTAATTACAATGAATTGGAGTAGATGTAATAATCATTATCATCCAGCAGGTGTCGCAGTTGCAGCCACGTGGTCAAGAGATGTTAGCAGCAGCAAACAGCATGTGTTGCTTACTTAGGTACTGAAAATATGCTTTGTTTAACAAATTAAGAACATTTATTAAGGCAATCAAACTATTCTGAGAGTTGGGGCTCAGGATAAAGATACAACCCAAAGTTTTCTGTGAGTGCAAGTTGCAGACTGTGTGCACTGCAAGGATTGCAGGCAGCAGTGTGTGGGTGGTGAGCCAGGATCCCTGAGCAGCAGCCTACTGTGGGCAGAAGAGTCAGTCCCTAATGCACTATATGACTGGTGGACTGATCCCAAAAAGTGTGGACTGGTCCCCACATTTGGATGCCAGATGATGGAGGAAGATACAAAATAATCCCATACTAGTTCAGAATTAAGTATAATAAAAGGTTATTTATTTAGGGAAGGTTTACAGATCACTCTTCTAAATCACAATCCCCTGCACAAATGGGGAACAGGAACAAAGTTTTAGTAGCTGGAAGTGAGAACTGGAAGCAAGAGAGTGCACACATGCTTTACAGCTGCATTTATAGTATAAAAGACCATGCCCAAGTAGGCTGAAGGACCAGAAGGAGCTCCTATAACATGTATCTTAAAGGCTATTACCTGAAGGAGCAGAAGGAGCTCCTACAACATCTCAATAGGTTAAAGTGACCTGGTTGGAAGGGCAGGCTTGTGAGTTCAGTCCTTGTCAAAGACAATGTTTTAATTTTCTTAGACCTAGTTTTCTAGGCTTTTGGGTACCCATTACCTTATTGTGGCTCAGGGGTTTTCATGGCTTTAGGGGCTGATTTTCTAATCACACTGTGAATAATGCCTCTGGGTCTTTCTCTATTGATCCTTTCACTTGGTGATATAACCTAAGGCCCCAGGTTTTCCTGACTCCAAACATATGTCTTCTTATCAGCATCAGTGAATTGAATTAGGGTTGCATGCCCCTTCTCCAGAAAATTAAGACCATCAAGCTCCCATATTGTTTCATTTGCCCTCTTTAGTTTGATAAAGTCTCTATCTCTTGGGGGCCTTCCACCAGGTGTGATCCATGGAGACACAGCTCCATGAAGCACAGTAATAGTTGCTGACCCCCCACTATTCCCTATCTGGGCCTATCTCTCAACAGCGGGAATTGGATTTATTAATTTTCCTGGTAAGACATGTTCTCTATAGTAACTGGGAATGAGTGGACCACATTCATCATTGGGGCCTGCAAGAGGCCCCCCCATGGTGTTTCCTGAAGGTATGAGGTTGCTTTGTCTATCTTTTTTGACCCACATTCATTGGTTCAATGTCGACTTTTGCTACACTGCCTATATATACCTGAAGGCTGAGTCCTCCTATTCCTGCTATTCCCAGTGGAGACATTATTCCTAGGAACCCCTTGTATACAATCTCTTCTCCAGATGTCCCATTCTACCACAATTAAAACATTTTTTATTTTGATGTCTCCTCTTACAATTGTCTTCTCCTACCCAAGCTTCAGTACCATAGTTAAGTGTCTTGACATTCACTGGATGCAAGACCTATTCATCCATGGGTGCTAATCTTATCTTTTAAGGCCCAAGGATCCTTTTGCATTCCATGTTAGCATTCTCATAATCCAAAGATTCAATTATCATATGTCTAGCTTTTGGGTCAGTTACCCCTATTTGTATAGCCTTAGTTAGCCTTTGTAAAAAGTCGCTAAAAGGTTCTCTCTGACCTTGTTTAACCCTAAGATATGCTTCAACTCTCTTTCTTGGTTCCTGAATCCTGTCCCAAGCCTTTAAAGCTGTTGTGCTTTATAGGGCCAAGGTATGTTCATCATAAAGATCTTGATCCTGAGGATCAGAGTAAATTCCCTCTCCTTGAATTTGATCTAGGGAAATCTTAAGTCTTTTTGTTTTTTTTCCTGTTGCTCTAAAATTCTAGCCTCTTTCTTAGAAAAGCACCTTCAAAGTAACTGAAGTCTACTTTCTAGGACTGTTGAGATTAACTGAGTCCAGTCTTGTGGCATTGCTTTGTTACTTTCAGCCCATGTTTTGGCTATTTCCCTACCAAAGGACGAATATAGTCCATAAGTTAATTTCCTTTAGATCAGTCATATATATGGGCTCCCATGAATATTCTTTGACAATCTTAGGGTACTTGGGGCCAGGTACATTTTATGTACTGATGAGGTTAATTTTTGCCTTTGTACCTTTTGTCCCTGGTCATCATACTTGATAAGTTCCTCAATCTTTTGAAATCTATTTACCATTGCCTTTTGTAAAGTCTGTATATCCTGTCCAGTATTCTTCTCTAATGCCCCCATTGAGGATTCCAAAGTGTGACATCTGTGCAGAAGAGATAATGTCTCATCCTTGGACATAATCTTCATAGCATCTTTATTACCTTCCTGGAGAGACATTCTATCAGCCAATCTAACATACCCCTTCAACAGAGTCTGATTAATAATTCAACACTATGAAACCTCTCAAATATTGTTTCAGCACCCACTGTCATTGATTGGGTTTTATGTGCCAATTTGGCTGTATCCTTCTTTAGAGTGTTGATTTTTTTTCTTTCTTTCTTTCTTTATTTATTAAATATTTCAGTCTCTTCCCCACCTCCGCCTCCCCTTTCCCTCCCCCTCCCCCAATACGTTCCCCCTCCCTCTTCAGCCCAAAGAGCAATCAGGGCTCTCCGTCCCGTGGGAAGTTCAAGGAAAACCCTCCTCTGTCCAGGTCTTGTAAGGTGAGCATCCAAACAGCCTAGGCTCCCACAAAGCCAATACATGCAATAGGATCAAAAACCCATTGCCATTGTTCTTGATGTCTCAGTAGTCCTCATTGTCCTCCATACTGATCTTTAACTTCCAATCCTCCTGCCTCAGCCTCCTGGGTGCCAGATTATATCCATATGCTGCCATACTCAGCTAGCTCCCTGACTCATTTCTACCCAGGGTGGCCTGGCCGTCACACACCAAGGAAAGGGCTGCTTCCGGCACTCGGTGCTGAGGTCCTGCCTTCTGCTGTCCCTGGAGGCTCTGTTCCCGTTTTGCCAGCTATTTTGCTTCCTTGGCCATCTGTTCCCTCCCTGTCATCTCCTCTCTGCTATAACCTTAACCACTACTTCACTGCAGATGGTACCAAACGGACCCGTTTGCGACATCCTTCATGATGCCTGCCCCCTCCGGCTCAGTTCATCGGCACGGACTGCTCTGTCCTTTCTCAGGCCCCGTCCCAAAGATGTGTCTAGAGCTTAGAGGTGGATTCACTCCTCAGGCTCCCCCTGTTTGGTCCCCTTCTGTTGGCAACTCTGCTCAGGTTAAGAGGGCAAATAGCTATCCTTTCCTGCCTTTTCCTAATGAGACTTCCTCTTGTCATACTTAGCCAAGAACCTCTCTTGGCTCTATGCCCATCTGCTATGGTTCTCTACCTGGTCTCCACAGCAGTGTTGAACCCTCTGATGGGCTAGTGGCTGGTACATGGAGCAGAGCTCAGGAGGTTCACTCCTACAGAGAAGGAACAATATTGATCCTGGGAGTTTGGCTCCTAGACAATTTCCCTATAGAAAATGGACCTAAAGGTTCTGTACCAAGAAATGGACCCCATGCTCTCATGACAAGAACTGGGTCAAACACACTGCCTACCTTATCCAAGGTTACCACTGTTCTTAGCTCACTTCTTGCTGGGCATGGTACCACGTGCCTTTAACCCAGGACTCTGGGAGACAAAGGCAAGTAGATCTCTGGGTTCAAGGCCATCCTGGCGTATGTAGTGAGCTCCAGAATAGCTAGGGCTACACAAAGAGACCCTGTCTCAATACGACAACACAAAACAAGCAGAAACCCTGCGCCTTATTTCTGCTTGCAGATGAGACCACGCCTCACCGACTTTACTTAGCAACCTCCTCTGCCTTTCCTCTCTGCCTGGGTGTCCCCAAAACCTCCTCTTAGCTGTTCTCTTCTGGAGGAAGGACCAGGCGCTCTGAGGAGAGGCACAGTTTCTGAGGGGTTGATGATAAAGAAGCATCTGGTGAGGACGGCTCGACCAGGCTGAATTGCTGGGCTGGACTGAGATAGAAAAAGGTTGGAGACACTGAAATTCCACTTCCCTGGCTGAATTTGGACCGAAAAAGTCAACTATCTCGGCTCTTTCTAGAAAAGGTCTTATATTTCCCCTCTACATCTTTCCCACTGCAGGAAAGAGTGTCTTGGCCATCCATGAACCATATTCTCTTTTCTTTCCACTGGGGCAAAGACAACCCATGTTGTCACAATTCTGGGTCCTCATGTTCTCAGAAGGATGTAGAAATGGCGCCGTTTACACCTGACTTGGGGAGACTCTCACATCACCTGACAAGGGACCTCTGTGGAATCCACCAGCCACCTGACAGCACCAAACTACTTTCTCCCTCTGCTTCCGTTCTCTTCACAGAGCAGAAGCCCACTGAGCTACCTGGCCAGCCCATCTAGATATGACCACCAGGAGAACAAAAGCATCTTACTGGGTTGTAGGCCTTAATCTAGAACTTGCTGAATTATTTAGGGATGGCATTAACTTATAAATGAGTGTTTGACTGATTTTGTGGTTGATGTACAGATAAATTCTAATGAAAGACAGCTACACGATTTTAAATTATTAATTAGACTGCCACTTAACAAAGCCTATTTGGCACTCTAGTTCCTTGCTTAACAAGACAAAAACTTTAAGGAAAGGGCTCTGTATTAGCCCAGGGGCTCTTGATTTGCATTCTGTTTTTATAGCCCTAAAAATGAAAACCATAGATCCTGACCTTAAGTGTTGTAATTCTGGAATGGCAAAAACCCCCAGCAGGCTGCCCTTCCTTCCTGGAAAATGCTGGATGGCTCGGGGCTTTGCTTGCCTTGATGCCTCTCATCTCTCTTGACCAGAGGCTTGCTTTTTCTATCCCTGGTTCTGTCAGGGTAGATAGACTATGAGCTGGAAACACCGGCAGAGCAGCTGCTGAAGTCTTCACATATCAGCACTTGTCAGCAGCTGGATTTCACGGGGGTGCTTCTGGTTCACACAGTGGTGGTCCCTTTATTAAGAGATAAAGATATCTCCCCAACCCCCCAAAAAGGCCTGACAGAAATAACTTTACTAGGACAATCAGAAATCAGAGAGATGACTCTCATGGTCCAGGGTCTGTTCTCCCCGCTCTAGGAAGAAAACATTTCCTCCCTTCAAACCCTCTTCCAAACCATAACTATTAAGTTCACCCAGGCCCAGGACCCCATGTAGGATTCTGCACAAGCCAGGCAACTGCCTTCTCAAATCAACCTGTAAACCTTGCTGTTTGGAGCCTTTGGGAACAACTCCACAAACAGAAACTTCAGTGATCACCTCCCTTGCCACTAGCCTGAGGCATACTTTGGCTTTCGGCATACACCTACAATCCACATCTGAACATCTCTCCATGTGCAGAAGAGATAAATCCATGGTATCAGACCAGCGACCCAACAAGAAAATTGCCCAGGAAAAGCACCAGAACAAGTCATTTGCTCTCACGGTGTCCCATGAGCAGGCTCCAGGCCACCCACGCCCCAGTCAGCCTTGGCGAGGGCTTCTCTGCTCTGTTTCCTTCAAGTCAACCCAGGTGTGAACTTCAATCGATGGAATCTCTCTAGTCAACCTCTTCTGTGCAGGAAGGGAGAAACAGCCCAAGTGGCAAACACACGTGACTACCAGGCTTCCAGTGACCACCTCATGAGCAGGGAAAGGTGCCTTCTCCCAGGGAGCATCCCCCTCCCAGGATGCACTGGGGCTTCTGGCTAGCAAGGATACTAGAGAGCTCTTGAAGGCTGTTGGAGCCTCCCCGGGCACCTAAACCATATAACTAAAGTGTGTGGGCTGCTTTGTGGCTCATTCTTAACTGTAAACTGCCAAAAGACAAAAGACCAAAAGGGAAATGAGATGTCAGTTCTTCCCCATTATCTCCATCACAGACCTGCAGCCCAGACATGGCAGCCTTTTAAAAATTGCCTGGGAAGCCTTCCCGGCTAGAACGAGTCTACATGCTCTATGCCCAGGCTTTTCAGACTCCACCGTCTTCAGCTCTGTAAGATCACCTTCCTGTGCCGACGCACTGGCCAGCACTCCAGCACTGCTGAGTGTCTGAAATGACTTTCCGTGTCTTTCTGCAGTGAAAGGAACTGGGGTGTCAACAGCAAAGCAGTTCCTCTAACTACTGCAGAGAACTGTCCCACGCCACAGCAAAAGGCAGTGTGTCGTCCCCCCTCTCCGTACTGTACCGACCACGTGGAGGGCACAAGTCATACACAAGTTTGTGACTGTTCTTACACGGTGGGGCAACCAAGCCTCCACGGTTGCCTGAGGCTGGACCACCACTCAACCCTTTCTGCTCACATGGAAGGTGTGGCTTTTTCACCCACCTGTCTGACCTGCTTATCTGGCTCTCTCCCATCATCGGGTATCTACTTCTGTCCGCCCATCAGGGGCTTGGCTTCCCCCACCTTTACCACCTCCCCCTGCCCGTTTTCTCCTTCCCCATCCTGCTGTGAGGTCAGAATCCTGTGCTTACGACACCTCGGTCTGTTGCCATGGAAACAGGGGCGGATTAAGGCTGGAGCGCGGAGCGCAGGGATCAGGCCCCTCCGCTACCTGAGCTCCCGCCTCAGCTGGCTCCCGCAGGGCGGGAGCAGCCAGCAGCAGACACCGCAGCTCAGCAGCCGCCGGGCCCAGGCTAGGGACAAGGGGGTCCCAGAGGGGCGCCACAGCCAGCCCACTGGGACCTCGGAGCAAAGAAACACATGCAGAGGCGGGGAGCGGAGGGTGACAGGTCCGCGGGCTCACGTGTGGTCACCTGCCCTTTCTGGACCCGAGGGACAGCACCCAGAACGGCAACCACGTGGGGGCGCGGCAGGACTTCCCCGCCACCCGCGCCAACTTTGCTGCGCTCCTGCTGCCGGGGAGTCTGGGCGAGGTGGTCGCCGAGACAGCTCCAGTCAAGTTGAGCCTGGCTCTGGCCGCGCACACTGCCAGCTCGGCCTT
>NW_026068154.1:1566539-1589097 GCF_014885135.2 Alexandromys fortis | reverse complement strand
GCGCCTCCCAGCTCCGTCTGCCGGCGCGGGCGCCTCCCAGCTCCGTCTGCCGGCGCGGGCGCCTCCCAGCTCCGTCTGCCGGCGCGGGCGCCTCCCAGCTCCGTCTGCCGGCGCGGGCGCCTCCCAGCTCCGTCTCTAGAGTGTTGATTTTTTAAAATAAATTTCTATCAGTCTGTACCATTTCTTAATCAACTGTACTTCAGTTGACTGAGTTTTTTTAGTTAAATTTTTCATATCTTCCGTTAGAATTCTAACCTCATTTTGAAAAACTATGTATCAGTCTGTAAAATATCTTGGGGAACTCTGACCAAGGAAGTGAAAGATCTATTTGACATTTCTTTTTATCAAGATATTTCTTCTTTTCAAACCAAATCTTGATTAGTTTTGATGGTATTCATAGCTTTTCCTCTCCTGTGGAAACAAAAGGAAAACCCCTTCTCCAACAAACTAGTTTCCATTCAGATGTCAACACTTCCTTGAAATGTACCAGCTGATTTAATTCAGAAGTTTTATCCAATGTCTCTTTGTAGCCAAAGTTTTTTCTCACTAGCATTAAGAAAATTCAAGGTTAATAAATTATTATGTAGTCTTATTTCTGGGGGTCTTTCTCATCCCTTATTGTTTGTTTAACATATCCTTTATAGTTTAATTTGCTCTTTCTATAACTACCTGACCTGTAGGATTGTGTGATATACATGTAATATGTTTTATATTATATTAAAAAAAACTGTTTCATTTTCTTAGAAACATGCTGGAGCATTGTCTGTTTTTATTTGTGCAGTTAAACCCATGATGGCCATAACTTCTAGTAAATGTATGATTACCGAATCAACTTTTTCTGAACTCAAAGCTGTTGCCCATTGAAAACCTGAATAGTTGTCAATGGTGTGTTGTACGTATTTACTTAAATTTTCTGCTTTGTAACCTTCCCTTCCTGGTTTATTTGCACTAGTATAGATTATAGGAGCTCCAGTTATTGGTATGCCAGATACAGTGTGATGAAGGATCCAATTACTTCTCTTTATAAATCTAATTTTATTGCTTTTGGAATAGTTTGAGTAACCTCTCCCAAAAAGTTAGCACAAACTCTCTGCCAGAATTCACTGTTTTCCCCTAATTTGTTAATTTAATTATTCTTAAAAGGTAGTATAATTTCTGCTGGGTTGATTCCTGCTAATTCACAAAGTTCTCAATTTTCCTTTTAAAATCAACTCAGAGACCTTTTTCACAAAATATTTTAATTTTTTTTACTTGGTATGCGGTAAAAGATTAATTCTAAGATAATATTTTCCTTCTGCACTAAAATTCCTGTAGGGGTATATTTGGAGGGTAAAATGACCAGAATGCAATTAAGATTTAGATCCACATAATCCACTTGTGCCTCCTGTAATTTCTCTTCAATCAAAGTCAATTCTTTCTCAGCTTTAACTGGTAATTCCCTGGGACTGTTTAAGTCTTTTTTAACATCTAAGGTTTTGTTTAAATGAATTATTTGGTCAGGTATTATATTGGAAGCGGGCCATAGATTGGGAATATCTCCTAGCAATCTTTGGAAGTCATTAAGTGACTGTAATCGATCTCTCCTAATTTGCACTTTTTGTGCTCTAATTTTCTGTAGACCTATTTTATAACCTAGATAATTTATAGACTCCCCTCTTTGCATTTTTTTTCAGGAGCAATTTGTTATCCCCAATGAGGCAAAACTTTCTTTACTTCTTCAAACAGTCATCCATGGTATGAGCAATACTTTTAGAGTAGCCCTGAATTTTAAACCAAGATTGGAAAGAGTAGTGGGGGGAGACTGTCTCATCAGTGGTGTGGAGTGCTAGATCTCTCCGTGCCTTGTTCATGTTCCTGTGTCTCTGTAGTTTAACCATCCAAAAGGGCCTGATTTTATTCCCTGTTCACTTTCCTTTGAAAACCCAGCAGTACAGAACCCAAGCATAGTGACACTGTTCACTCCTTGAGGTGGATGGAAACACTTGAGAATAAACTTTCTGTCTAAAATCACCTACTTAGTAAGAACCAAAGCTAAATGTGACATTCAAATCTAGATATCTATATCAACACCAATAGTATCCACATTCAGCAAAGATTTAAAAGTATAGTAAAAGTCAGTGGAGAAGATCAAAAACATGTTTTAAAATCTGTATCCTTACCTGACATGGTCAAGGGAAGAGAATCAGCAATCCAAAGAACAATGGAGCAAGATAATTGGTCTGCCTTGTCTGATCAGCTGACCTCAGTGGCAAGTGTGTCCAGTATCAGAGAGCACTCACTGGTCACTGGTCACCTGGACCTGTGATGATCCAAATTTGTTTAAAGTCATCACCACGGAAACACCAAGCTTCTCCCAGGTGCTGATAGGGTTGGAGGGAGAATGATGTCATAAATGAGCCAACTGCCAATGGGATGGTCTGATTTCTAAATAGAAGATGGGATTGGTTGGAGAAGATTTCAGGAGATTAACAGTAGCCATGGAGGCTGGGGTGTGGGCTACTGAAAGAGGCAATCATGGCATGGAAGTACCAGTTCTTATGGTGTTTTGCCTAGGCTATATTGTTGCAAGGTGAGGGCCTGCTTGTTTGTCCCAGGCACCCGGATAGCTTACACCCGAAATAACCACACAGAAACTGTATTAATTAAAACACTTCTTAGCCCAGTAGCTCTAACTTCTTTTTGGCTAACTCTTACATCTCAGTTTAACCTATTTCTATTGCAACGGCTTATCAACAAAATTCAGCACATCTGTCTCTGGCAGGTCTATGGTGTAAAGATACAGCCTTTCTTCCTCCCAGCATTCAGTTCTTTCTTCCACACTTACCTATGTTCTGCCCTATCAACTAGTCCAAGGCAATTTCTTTATTCATTAACCAATAAAAGCAGAACACAAACAGAAGTAACTTCTACACCATTTCCCCATTTCTGTTTTAACAAAAAGTAAGACTTTAACATAGTAAAATTACATATAACAAAACAGGTATTAAATAAAAACTACAGTTACAATATATTTTATCTTTTGTCATAACTGAGAAAAACTATAATAACTATTCTTCAACTCTGTCAAAGTTGGATATAATATTACCTATGTAAACAGGAAGTTCATTGCAAGCAACTTCCAGAATTCTCGAATTGATAGAGACATCTCACTGCCTGTACAGTCACCCAAAGTTTTTCTGTAGCATCGGAGCATCCATCTTCAGCCTACAGGCTCATAGTATCCATCAGACTTTCCCATGAAGCAGGAAATTTCAAAAACAGTTCAGTTACTTTCTTCTGTATCCTGCAGAATGTATCGCAGACTCTTTAATGAAGCAGATATCCCGAAGGATCATTTCACCTTTAGGCAAGTTCAGCAGTCATCTCCCTGTAGGTTCTCCATGTCCAGGTTATGCAACAATCCATGCAAGCGCAGTTTCTTGCTGAAATGTCTAACAAACTCTATAAGGAGCCTCTTTGATACACATCTTCCTTTTGAATAGCTTGTTGCTACCAGGAGCAGATGTGTCTCATTGTCATGAAAAGTCCTAAATTTTTTAAATATTTTAAATGCCATATTCTGAAGGTTGCTGAGAGATATGAAAAATACCTAACTTATTGCAATATATCTCTATATATCTAGAAAATCTAGTAAACATGAGTATAAGCTTGACTATTATATATGGCTATCTATTAACCTATATTTCTTAATTATACATCAGATTTTTAAATGAACTACACAATCATAATACCTTAATCAAGAGCAGAAATATACATATAACAAAATTTACCTTAAATTTGTATCAATAAATCAAGATTTATACCAATGCAAATCTATAGTGTATCCCCCTTTAAGTGTAAACAAACATTTATAGATAATATTTGGGAATATGGGTATAGATTTGTCTATACTGCTTCCTGCTGTTTGGGGGCACTGTTAATCAGGTCTTTCATGGTGTATCCTGTGTGCTAGGTTTATCTCAATCAGCAGATGGGCAAAGTAATTTTTTGAGGGTGTTCACATGACCTATCAGTAGGGTGTAGTCTATTAAACCATATTTGTCTGATAACAATCCCCATGTTCTTATCTTCTGTGAAAACAAAAGAAAAACCTCTTTTCCAAAGCAACATATCCTTAGACTCAAAATTTGAAATCAATATACCTTTATGTTGGTTTAACTTAGCAGTTCATACAATGAAATGTCTCTCTGTATGTAGCTCCTTCACAGTCAAAAAATTCAAAGAAAACACAATAATACACATAATCCAGACTCTCTGTGAATTTTCCATTTTTACATGGCTTATTTTTCTTTACTTCTTTTTATCTATGGCTCTCTGTACTCTGTCTCTTTAGAGACTTTACCCTTTTTTTTTAAAGCATTTTTATTTTATGACTCTCTATACTCTTTTTCTTCTCTCTTCCAAGCCTACATACATTTATCCAACACTGTGACCTATTTAGAGGTCGTTTATGTCTGAAATTGTCCTATTGTGAATTATGTCCAGGAGCAGTTTTGGTTTGAGCTTTTAAAATGCTAAGCACTTAAGAGTCTAAGCTGTGACATTACTAAAGGCCAAATACCATACTACCTTCTAACCCCACCCAGTCCAGCGTGCTGTAGCTGCTTGTGCCTCTGGGCTGCGCACACCGCCCCAGTCCTAGGCACACAGCTGATCCAACTTGCCATCAACCAAGCTGCAGAAATCTGCTCACAAACCCCATCCAAATGTTTTGTCTCCAGAGCCAGAGGTCATGCTGGCAGCACTGCAGAGAAAACTGACATTTCAAAACCACTGCATTATTTCTGCTGCGGCTGAGTCAGGAAAATCCCTCTCAAAGGGGCTGTGGCAAACTGCCAGCAAACAGCAAAAAGCTGTGTCAAATTCTTTTTTTTTTTTTAAATCTAGAATTCCTTTTTAAGCTTTCCCAGGTTTTATGTGGATATAATCGACCATGTTGGAGCTCAATTGTTTCAAAATGAGGGCATGCTTGTTTGACCTGGCTGCCCAGCTAGCTTACACCCAAAATTAACACACAGAAACTGTATTAATTAAAACACTGCTTGGCCCATTTTCTCTAAGGCCTTATTGGCTAACTCTTTTTTTTTTTTAAAGATTTATTTATTCTGTATACAGTGTTCTGCCTGCATGTATGCCTGCGTGCCAGAAGAGGGCACCATATCTTACTACAGATGGTTGTGAGCCACCACGTGGTTGCTGGAAATTGAACTCAGGACCTCTGGAAGAGCAGGCAGTGCTCTTAACCAATGAGCCATCTCTATAGCCCCTTGGCTAACTCTTATATCTCAGTTTAACCCATTTCTATTAATCTGTGTATCGCCACAAGGCAGTGGCTTACCGAGAAAGATTTGGCATATCTGTTTCTGGCGGCTCCATGGTGTCTCTCTCCTACTTTGCCTTTCTTCCTCCAAGCATTCAGTTCTGTCTTCCCCACCTACCTAAGTTCTGTCCTATCAACTAGGTCAAGGCAGTTTATTCATTAATCAATGAAAACAGAACACAAACAGAAGGAACTCCTATACAAAGGGCCTGATTTTATTCTCTGTTCATTTTCCTCTAAAAACCCAACAGTACAGAAGCCAAGCATTGTGATACTGTTCACCCCTTGAGGCAGAAGGAAAACACTTGAGAATAAACTGTCTCTCTAAATCACCTACTTAGTAAGAACCAAAGCTAAATGTGACATTCAAATCTTAGATATCTATATCAAAATCAATAGTATCACATTCAACAAAGATTTAAAAGTATAGTAAAAGTCAGTGGAGAAGATCAAAAACATGTTTTAGAGTCTCTATCCTTACCTGACATGGTCAAGGGAAGAGGATCAGCAATCCAAAGAACAATGGAGCAAGATAATTGGTCGGCCTTGTCTGATCAGCTGACCTCAGTGGCAAGTGTGTCCAGTATCAGAGAGCACTCACTGGTCACTGGTCACCTGTGACCTGTGATGATTCAAATTTGTTTACAGTCATCACCACAGAAACACCAAGATTCTCCCAGGTGCTGATAGGGTTGGAGGGAGAATGATGTCATAAATGAGCCAACTGCCAATGGGATGGTCTGATTTCTAAATAGAAGATGGGACTGGTTGGAGAAGATGCCAGGAGACCAACAGTAGCCATGGAGGCTGAGGTGTGTGCTACTGAAAGAGACAATCATGGCATGGACATGCCATTTCTCATGGCGTTTAGCCTAGGCTATCATGGCTGTCCTCTTATAAGGTTCACTGATGAAGTGGTGTATAATGTACACATGATGGGTCACCTTCCAACAGAAAGTGTCCCATCAGCCTATACTTACATACAGTGAGTAGTCTCGGGCAGGAGGGAGAACTGCTGTTGAGGGAACTCACGCCATTCCAGTCCGTCTGGCTTTTGTGTCATCAGCATCTGTCCATGACCCAAGGAAGAGATCAAAGTGTTCCTCTGTGACTATGTGCAAGGTCAGGGCGCGGTGTGCTGCGTGCATGTTGAAGAACTTGAAGACACTTGTCTTCTTGTTGCTTCTCCTACAGTCCTTCTTATTCTTTGCTGGCCCATGCTGGACTGACAACTCTCTTGTATACTTTTCATTCCTTCTTTGTATGTTTTCACACTTGGACCAGCCTGACCCCTCATCATTACACTCATGGACAATGTCACTTTGAACTTCCAGATCAGTGGTACTCTGTGCGTCATGAAGATTTGAAGTATTTGGATGCTGCTGGTAGGTGAGCAAATTAATGGCTGATGGTGAGCATGGATACAATGGTTCCCTCTTTCAATCTCGTTACTGTTCTGCTGCCCAGACTCAGCTACTTTGAATGTTTTTTTTTAATTTATTAGATTTAAAAAAATTACCAATCGAAGTTACCACTTTCTCCCTTCCTCCCAGTCCCTCCTCAAACCCTCCCTCACTAACCCTATTCAAAACGCAGAGAGGGTAATGCACATTGGTTTGTGGAAGGTCCAAGGCCATCTCTACTATATCTAGGCTGAGCAAGGTATACATCCAAAGAGAATAGGATCCCAAAAATCTAGTACATGTAGTTGGGATACATCCTTGTGCCACTGCCAGTGGCCCTAGAGTCTGCCCCAGAGGCTCAACTATCAATCAAATTCAGAGGGACTATTTTGATCCCATGCTTGTTCCTTCCCCAGTTCAGTTGGAGTTGATTATCTTCCATCAGCTCATGTAAACTGTTTCAGTGGGTGAACCCATCATGGTCTTGACCTCCTTGCTCATATTCTCATTCCTTCCACTCTTCAACTCTACTTTGGGAGCTCAGCTCAGTTTTCTGATGTGGGTCTCTGCCTCTATTTCTATCAGTTAGTGGATGAAGTTTCTATGGTGATATTTAAGATATTCATCAGTCTTACTACAGGACAAATGAAGATGGGGCTCTCTGTCTATTGCTTAGGGTCTTAGCCAGTTTCATCCTGTGAATTCCTGGGATTTTATCTAGAGCCAGGCTTCTGCTAACCCTATAATGCCTCCCTCAATCACGATATCTCTTTCCTTGCTTTCATCTCTGTCATTCCTCCATTTTGATTAACCCTTTCCTTCAAGTTCTCCTCAACCCTCTCCTCCTCCTCTTCTCTTCCCTTCTATCATCCCCTCTTCACCAACCCCTATGCTCCCAATATTGTCAGGTGATTTTCTTCTGTTTCCAATTTCCAAGTGGATCTATATATGTTATTCTTTGGGTTCACCTTATTACTAAGCTTCTCTAGGATCATGAACTCTAGGCTCAATGTCCTTTGTTTATGGATAGTATCTGCCTATGAGTGAGTACATACCATATTCATCTGTGGGTCTGGGTTACCTCACTCAGGATACTGTTTTCTAATTCCAACCATTTGCATGCAAATTTCAAGATGTCATTGTTTTTAACCATTGAGTAGTACTCTAATGTGTAAATGTGCCACATTTTCTTTATCCATTCTTCTGTTTAGGGGCATCTAGGTTGTTTCCAGGTTCTTGCTATTACAAATAATGCTGCTATGAGCTTAGTTGAACAGATTCTTTTGTAGTATGATTGAGCTTCTTTTGGATATATGCCCAAGAGTGGTATTGCTGGGTCCTTAGGTAGGTTGATTCCTAAATTTCTGAAAACCACCATACTATTAAACATATTGAGGTCTTATTTAATATGTTACTATTGCAAGCACAGATGTGAAAAGTCTTCAGAATTTCATATATTAAAATGTAGGGTTCCTTCTTTTGTATGCATTCTAAAATTATTGTGTTCCATGAAAGTTTGAATTTATGGCTATCTAGACTTTTCACTAGGAATACATAATTTTGTTGTTTTTTAAAAAATCAAGATGCACAGTCAGAGAAAGAGAAAGAGGGAAAGAGAGAGAGAGAGAGAGAGAGAGAGAGAGAGAGAGAGAGAGAGAAGAGCCTTAAATATGCATTTTATTTAGGAAAAATTACAAGAACATAAACCTGATATTTCATAAATATTTTGATCCCAGGATAACAGTGACTTATACACTGACAATACCATTGCACTTGCATATGTATACCAATATTCTATTTCTAAATTTCACATTACTTATGCAATTTCCATGAAAGTTCCAAAAAGGAATTGGCACCCCCTGCTTTGAAAGTGGTAGTAAAGAATTCTGTGTGTGGATCACTAAGGAAGCCAGTTGTGTGCAGCCTTACTCTAGGGATGATCTCCTAGGGTTACTAGCTTGGCCTATGTTGTGTCCCTTTTCTTTTTTCTTGCTGTTATTAATGGGTTATCAGTGTTCTCTTTTATTAAATATATCCTGTCAGATCACAGTTTATTAATGATTTTTGCATTGTAAGAAACTAAAAATTGGCTTGAAATTTAAATGCATCTAAAGTATATATTTGGAAATATAATCAATTATACCAGTTGGGGAAGAGGGAAAATGGTCCTGGAGGCAGTTTTGCTGTGCTCCTGCATTCACAGGTGGTGTCAGAGCTTTCCCCCAGGACCTCCTTTACCCCGAGCTAGTGCACTAGCACACAGCTCCATGTTCTGCTCAGAAGAACTGTTCCTTCATGCAGAGAGTTTCATGTTTTGTATTGCTGGAAAATCTCTGAGAAAAGCATATCCTTATACATAGGAGAGCAGACTGCCCCTGGATGTTCTCTCAGTTTCTTCATGACACCACACTTGTCAGATAATGTGACCAATTCCCAGTGGCAAGTACTGAAAGATCGAAAGTTCATTAGGGCACCTGGGTTTAAACTCTTCAGAAAAATATGGTCCTCCTGTAGCAGTGTAGACCCCAGTGAGGAGAACATCACAGGGACTGTGTTATTGAGAAATCTGTGTAGACAGAAAATGAGAGATGAATAGACAGATGGAAGGGATGGTGATAGATAGGTAGAAGATGGAGATATAAAAATAAATATGCTCTGATTTTATTTCCTTTCATTTCTGTGTCTTTTAAATTTTTAAACAGTAGTTTCTTAATTTCCACTTATTCAAAAGAGCTCACTTTTTAACATCCTATACTGGCTTTAGTTTTCCCCGCCTCTACTCTTTTCAAATCATTCTCGATTCCCTACTTCTCAGCATCTACTCCTTTTCTCTCTCTCTTTAGCAAAAAAGGTTTCAAGATATAATAACCAAGTATGACAAAATAAAATATAATAAGAGGAAGAAACAGCTATCATAACCATATTGAAAATGGCTGCACAATGGTCAGATAAGGGTCCCAACTGCTGTCAGAAGACTCAGAGATACACTAAATCTCAGCTTTCAGAGTACCATGATATTCTAAGAAAATATATGCTGTAATATATGTACAGAGGCTCTGTGCTAGACCTATGTATGCCACTGCTTCAGTCTCTGAAAGATTATATGAGCTGGGTTTTGTTTATTCAGTGGACTTTTTTCTTTTGTCTTCCTCTGGTCCTGTGGCTCTAAAAGTTTTTCTGCCTTTTCTTGCATGTGTTTCCCTTAACTCGGAGGGAGGGATTTGAAGGAGACTTCCCATGTTGATGCTCTCTTCCCATAAGGTCTGGCTGTGGTTTACTGCCTGTGTTTCCATCTTCTGCCACAGGAGGTGTCTTTGATGATGAATGGGTAAGGAACTGACATGTGAATAAAACAGTATGTCATTAGGTGTCGTGTGTTGATATTTTTGAATTTATATTTTGGCTAGTTTTGTTTGCTTTTCTCCTTGGGGCTCTGGACTATCTAGTTTCTGTCTCTTGGTTGCACAGCCAGTTGGTTATTGGTTCCATCTCTTGCAGTGTGCCTTGAATCCCATCAGACACTGTCTGGCTACTCACATGTGCTCTCTGTCACCATTGCCCTATCAAAATTTACAGTCAAGACAGATTGTAGGCCAAAAGGTTTATAGCTGTGATGGTTTTCACATTTCTCTTTGCTCAACCATCAGGATCCCTTTCCACACCAGAGACATTAGATTGTAGGGCTTAAGGCTGCATGTAGGCAACAGGTTGATATCTCCAAGTCCAGTGAGTGTATAGGTTTTTGTCCTAGGAATGGTGCCCCTCTCTGTCACTTTGCAGAGAGCAACCATGTATTTTAGCAACAGCCTGACATGTTTGATGATTTTCATGGCTCCCTCTAGGACAATAACTCAACTAAATGCAATCAAATTTTGCTGCTGGATAACTTGTCTGGTGAGGAAAGATGAGTTTTCAAGGCTCCATATCTCTTATTTTCAGGAGTCCCCTTTTGAATTGCCTCCATGGATTCCAGAAAGATTCCACTGTACTAACTTTACACACAAACTGGGAAATGCCTCTCTCCCTAAGTCAAGTCAGTTCTTCCTGCACTCTGTCCTACCAACCATTTTCCCCTGTCCCCATATGAAAAGAGCCCTAGGGACCTCAATTTCCTGTCCCATATACCATATCCATGTGAGCTTTTGCTTTATTTATGCATCTATATCTAAAAATGATGTCCAGTGCATGTATCCCAACATTCCTTCATGTTCAAGTAGCATGGGTAATCCTACAAGGTCATTACTGTTGACTTGGGTGGAATTATTTCTTTTCTCTATCACTCGTGCTCTTTCTTAGGTGAGAAGGCGTTTGATCTCCCCTTCTGTAGGAATGTATATTGTTAGGGAGACACACATGTGACATTACTTACACTGACTGCATTTTATGAAAGAAATTGACTGAAATCCACATACCCTGTCAATAAACTCCTGAAGTCTTTAACTCAGAAACAGCAGAAATCTTAGTTGTACCAAGTGTATAGGTGAGAGCAAGCTAAGACATAGGCCATGCTGTGTTCTATAATACACTCAGGTAAATTGGTTATATTTTTCATTAGAAATGATAAGCTGGGGTCAGAGATAGCTTGCTCATTCTGAAAGTACTCAGTGGCTAGTTAGAAAAGTGAGTGAGGCAGCTGCTTCTACAGTGTTGTTGTGGAGCGTGTGAGACATGTGCGTAAATTCAAGTGGATGGGTAGATCACGGCCATGTTCTTGTCTTTGAGTCAGTGTAAAGAGATTGGTTTGATATTACCAGATTCATAAGAGCTGTTAAGATGTGTAATGGCCCCATGAGAATCCTAAAAACTAGGAGCTGAAGGGACTTGTCTTATTATCTAGAATACAAAATTCCAAGTGAGGGGATCTTTGCAAGCTACCGTGGAATAGACTGTCCTTTTTATCTAGCGAATCTGCTTAGTGTATAACTTTGCACAAAAACTATCTCCTGATGACATTGGCATTGGCAGGTCTGCACAGACCCTGCTCACATGTGTACAAAACATTTCTTAACATCAGTGGTACCATAGCATCATCACAGTTGCTGAAAATTAGGGACACCATCTCCAAGGAGAGCAAAAGTAAGTTAAAGAAGTTGAGAAATGAGACCCTGAATGAGTAGAAAATGGCTCTCACTGAAGCCATATTCCCACTAAATTCTAAGTGCCAGAAGTGGTCTTAAGACTCAGTAGATGTTGGTCAAGAAACTCTTCAAGACCTCCCAAAAGATGAAGCTCTTTGGATCCTTTTATTTGGTATGAGTAAGAAGTAGATGATTGTCCCTCTGTTTCAGTTATAGGATATCTAGAAGTCAGACTTGGACTGAACTGTAATCTCCCTTTCTGCTAGCAGGCTGGCTTTCATAGAAGTAAGAAAAATGTGTTGGATGCCCTGGACCTGGAATTACATACAGTTAGTCGTAACACACTCAGCATGGGTGCTGAAAACTGAACTTGGGTCCTCTAGAAGAACAGCAGGTGCTCTTAACCATGGAGCCAACTCTCCAGCTCCCACCCCTGTTATCTTAATGACAAGACATGGGGAAGTCATGATACCTAGTTTGGAATCATTAGTTCATAGCACCATCAGTTCATGGCATGCTGAGGCATACATATCCTAGTTGTGTGGTCAGTGAAACTTCTGTGAAGGGTAGGTTTGTCAACTGAAGTGACCTACTAGTGCCTGATCACATCAGCTTTCTGAACTTTCACCAAACACCTGCACAACAGCCTTTGTGCTATGCCCTAAGACTCTGGTAGATTTTTAGAGTTCAAACTCTGTAACATATCATGGGAGGTCATGGCACACCTAAATCCCTGCTCTCTTGGCTTTGTTGGAAGGGTCTCTAGTCCTGACTGACATGGGGTTGAGAGACGAGGGAGAGAAAATCCCACAAAGAAAGAACTCAAGAGCAAACACTTGAGAGTGGAGCAGTGCACACTTGAGTGTTCTAGAGTGGACAGGACAGGTGCTGGGGAGTGGGAGCCTAGGGCCATCAGGGAGGGACTTGGGAATTCTGGTCAGGAGCATGATTAACATCAAGTTATGGGAAAGTTACTTGTGGGTTTTAAGTCGAAGGATGGCACAGTCTGAATCATGTTTTGGTGCTCACCTTATTTGTACGTGGCTGAGGGTGGAGCCAGTGAAGCCATGTGAGAGTTGGGGCTGTGACTAGGCAGTTGGTGTGGGAGGATGAGGTCAAGAGATGGATTGTGAGCAGAAGAGCTGGGGGGAGTAGAGACTTGAGTTCCTATGTAAGTTGATACTCAGTGGGACTTGGATGGTTTTTTTTTTTTAAAGGAGAAGAAGCAAGGCATAAGTGGACCTTGTAAATGAGTTCCAGAGGCAATGAGATAATTCCATTAGGTGGCTATACATGTACTTACATGTCCATGTAGGAGGAGAAGTGACAGGGCAGTGTTTTCACACCAGCATTCAATGAGACTCTACCATGGATTAGGTTTGCTCTAGATAATTGGGAATTGATAATGATTAAAACACAGTCTTTGTTGTAACCAAGCTTGTAATCTAACTGGGGGAAGGAAAACAATGAAATAATACCTCCTGTCTGCTTGACAATATGATTTTGAGAGCTCTAGGTGTTCCTGGGGTTGTGGTCATGTGACCAGACATGGAGAGAGGGAAGTTGGGGAGAAATCTGACTATGGGGTTGAGGGCAGTCCCATATTTCCATGTCTGGATATAAAGATCTACGGATGGACTCTAAGAGGGAGTGGCAGGAAGGTAGTGAAGGTTAAAGGAGGGTGGGGATAAAGAGGAGTGCCCGGGTGAGGAATGGTTACCCCTGCTAAGTGCTGAGTGGAAGGAGGTCAAAGGAGATCAATATGGGGAAAGAGCCTTAGGCTTTGCAAAGATGCATCACTTGGGTCAGCTGGTGAGTGGATGGTGGAGGTAATAGCAATGTAGTGTTCAACATCTCATCCCATTCCACACTCCGTCCCAACCAACCTGCCTTATCCTAGTAAGTCCCAGTTTCCCTGCTCTATCATACAATGTCATGACCCTCCCCTCTCTAACACTTCTCTCTTTCTCCATTCATTTCATGCTCCCATCTCCTTCCACTCTTCCCTACCTGGAGCTCAGTCCAAGGGAACACAGACACAGAATATTTTCTGTAAATGCATGTGAAAGCTGAAGCCTTTGTTCCTGAGTACGATCTTGGTGGCTGGGAAACATCTTTGTTGAAATCTCCTGGGACACAGAATGGTGAACCCTCGAGGCCCTGCCCATTCTGGATTTTCTGCCGCTGTAACACTTTTTCTTTTGGAGTCGTCTCTGTTTGCCTACTTAGCAATGCTTGTCCTTCACAGCTCATGAGAAATTACCAAGAAAGTTATTGACTCTAATTTTCATTTGTCTAGCACTCTTGTTAATGTCTATTTAAGATGTCCATTAAAGGCCTATGAGGTTAATTAAATGGACAATTCCAATATAGTTCTATTAGAACCCCTTGTATTAAATTAATATTATAGACATTTAACAGATGTCTTAATGAGGCATTATAGATAAGAAATGCAAACTAAATTAATACAAAAGCCATTGTCCAGAAAGTGATCCCTTTACCATAATTGATGTATTTGGGGAAATCTTCATGTTTATTATTCAGAATCTGAGAGCCTGGTCACTGGGATGATCCTTTTCCGCATTCAGAAAAGACTGGCCCAAGAATCTATGGTCAAATCAGATGAAAGGACTGGAAGAGACTTAGATGTCTGGAATGTACCATCTTCAAATACTGGTGACTGGAGCAAGCAGGTGGTGTTACACAAAGACATAGACATGTGAGTTCCACTCCTGGGACCTGACTCAGTATGGCTGAAGTTCAGCATAGAACAGCTGCTGCAGACATGTGCCTGCTTATGCTGCTGCAGGAATCCCAGCAGCCTCATCTAGGAGGCCTTCATGCAGTCAAGTTGTCTCACTTGACAGATGGTAGCTTGGAGACCCTGAAAGATTTCAGGTGTTGATGAAAAGATCAGAATTTTGTAACCTGCTCCATAGATTAGAAAGATACTAGAAGTTCCTGACATCTCTTTCTTACCACTACATAGCTGGGTGCAACCTGAGGCATCGCCATTGAGACTAGTGGTCACATGTCCCCTTCCCATTTCTCCTCCCCTAGGGAGAACTTCCCAAGCCTTGCTCTGATTTCCTGGGTTCTTCAGGTTTCTGGCCTGGGTGTGATTTAATTCTTCATATTCCACAGCTCCCCTCAGGGGCCAACTCTGCCCATCTCCTATGTTGGACTTTTTGTCCCTGTGATAAGATCCCTGACACAAGTGACATGAGGAAGGCATTATTTTGCTACAGCGTCAGCCATTATGGCAGGGAAGTCACAGTGGGACAGGACACGTGACAGAGAAGTGGAGAGCAAGGATGCCTGTGTCGTAGCAAGCTTCCTTCTATTGTTTCCAGCTCCTGACCCTAGGGAATGAAACTTCCCATGTATAGGGTGGATCTTCTACCTCAGTTAATCCTCTCTGGAAGCCTCAGAAACACACCAAGAAGTGCCCTTTTCAAAGCATTTCCCAATCCAGCTGTGTAGACATTAACCCTCCCCTCCCTCTACACATTTCCTTCCTGTCTCTGCTGGCTCCAGTGGAACAAGGAGGGAGGAGTTTGGCTGCTGACAACTCCGGGACTCTGGATACTGTGCGTGCACTTTAAGTCAAAGCCCATGAAATTCAGGAAAATGTGAGCTCGTAGCCTAGCAGTTAGGCTGAGCTGCTTGGTGTCCCAAGCATAGCATACAGCAAAGAAACAGCAGAGAAACACAGGCCATTGTCTGTGGATGGGGTCCAGACTGGACATTGCCACCGTCCTGGGAGGCATAGCTAACTTTTCTAGTTAGGAACATTTCACAGTTGTTACTAACTACCCTCAAATTCCGTTGGTGAAGCTCTAACCTCCAACACGACTATGTTTGGAGATAGGATCTTTATGAGGTAACGAAGGATAAATGGATCATTAGATGAGATGTTAATTATATGAACCAGTATCATTATAAGGGGCACACTAGAGCTTCCTTCATGAGAATAGACCATACACAGAGAGGTGGCCTTTGGCCAGTCAGGAAGAAGCCTTAATAGAAACTGAACCCTTTCTTGAGGTACCAACTGTTCTTCCCATTGGCTTCTATGGCATTCTCCATGGGGCTTAAAGTTTCTTTAGTCCATGGTTTACATTCAACAGAGTTGGTTGTCATGTGACTCTCTACACCCCAAATCTCATTTCTACCTCAGTCCTATTCCTTGGAGATAGTCACAAGTTCCAGTACCATATCCTTCTCCATGAAGTTGTGGGGACTTGGATAGCCATACTCTATGTAATACCAAGTGAGGTTTCCTCAGGACCAGTTTCTGGGAGGATGCTGGGGACCTTGGTCTCCTGGGGAGATCAGGGAGACAATACAGCACATCCCAGACAAGGTGAAGAACAGAGACTCTATGGCAGGTGAGCAGTACATTGTCTCCCTTGAGGGAGAATGTCCTTAGTGAGTCAATGGACACTTGATTGGGGCCAGCAGTAACATGCTTCACTTGGCAAGTGGCACCAGCAGCTTTTCTGGGAAGCAACTGTGTTTATGCAACATAGTGCGCCCCTTACATCACAGAGGGTGGGGCTGGACAGGTCTGCTCTGAAGGTGCAGCACCTGCGCACTTTGAGCCAGCTAGAACAGCAGTCACTCTACAGAGAAGAGTTCCTTGGTAGAGCGCTGGGTAAATAAGGAACACACACACTCTTAGCTGTCTCTCTCACCCCCCTGTGGCTGTCCTCCTGGGAAGAACATGACTCTGCAGCCAGCTCTTCTGGTTCAGATCTTAGCCTTTCTTTACCAGTCCGTAAGACCTCGGACAATGATCATTTTCAGGCTGAGAGGTCATGTGTGCCCTGAACGTGGGTGGCAAGGACTGTGATAACACGGGGGTCAGGTGGGATGGGACAGTGCCATGAGGAATGTCTAGATGATGTTGACAGAACCAGGGCCTACATAATCTCTGGAACTTTGGCTTGCACTTTGGTTTCTGAGAGGGAGTAGGCTTTCTGTTTTTCTGTCATATAAAGATCATCAGGCTCACTCATTCCTCTTCCATCCAGTGCAGTCTGAGTGGGAGGCACCGAGCACTGACCCCCAGCACCACTGCTGACCTGGGGTGAGTGCTGGATGTGCCATCACCTACTATGCCAGGGCAGTTTCTGAGCCGGCCAGCAGTCACACACCTCTTACAAACAAGGGGCAACTGGCCCCTCTGAACCAGGTGTCAATGACAAGGCCTCCTCAATACCGGCACAGAGTAGCTGGATCCCAGCCATTTTTAATGCTGGTCCTGACCTGTAGTTCCAATGGCCACGTGCAGAAAGACCTCATCTGGTCTTACACAAAGAAAGGTCACCAATATAGCAACTAAAATGGAACTAAAATGTTCAAAAGATATAATTGCTGGAGGCATTGGCCTTACGAAACCAGAGAGATGCTGTTGGTCTCTCCTTGGAGCCATAGGGGTTCAAGAAGAAGTTCATTGGTAGATTTGCCTACCGGTATCCACATAGTGGCAAAAGGTACTGGCAGACTCGGTCCTCTGCTCCATTATGACTGTTGCATGAAACCCTGCACCATCGAGAAAGTTCACTATGCCTCTCTGTGTGAGAGCAGCAAAGCAAACTGTAGTCAGTTCAGAGTTTGGAGCAGAGATGACTTCCAGTCAGATCCATGATGCTCCACACTGTGAAAGGAATGGAAGGTGGTAGGTGGCTATGGGATAACGGAGCCACAAAACTGCCTTCCCCTTTCAACCTAGAAGTTGAAGAATGATTCTTCACTTGAGCCCATTTATGCCTGTAGTTTTTTTTTGTTGTTATTAACTGAATAACTCATTCACCACAGAATGTTCCAGAAACTTAGGAATGTATGAAAGATAGAACCCAATGGCCACCTTCTTCAGATCACCCAAGGTTAGTCATGGTGTATTTTCTGCTAGTCTTTCCTCCTTGGAGAGACAAATCTCTACCCGTGACTTCCTCCTGTGTTGTTCAATGTTCTTCAGACACTCTCTTTTCCCTGGAGTCAAGATGGGCCACCGCCAGAAAGTACTTCATGGAAAAGTGGGTATTTAAGGTGTTTCCAGTTCTCAGCTGCCAGGAACATCTGTTGCCAGTGGCAAAGAGTTCACAGGTCAATTGTTCCCTTTACTTTGAACTTCTTGGCAGATCTCTCACTTGACCGAAGCTGGAAGTTGCTACCATAAATGTAGGAAATGAAGCCATCAATTTCTATGGTGAACACACAATTCAGCTTGGGGATAACTGAATGGAAAAGAAGAAAGGAAAAAGGATGAGGAACAATATATATACATTGTGTTCATGTTCATGGAGAGCATGATTCATACACGTTTCTATTAAGGTGAGACTGGTGTGGTGGCACAAACCTTTACTGCCTGCACTTAGGAGACAAAGCAGGCAGCAGGCAGATCTGTGAGTTCATGGCCACCCTGGTCTATATAGCAAGTTCCAGGCTGGCCAGAACTGCATATAAGACTGTCTTTAAAAAAATGTGTATAAGAATGAGGAGACATGAGCTGGGAGTACCCAAGGAAGACTTGGGCTATTTGATTCACAGTCTAAATATAACTCAATGCCTAATTTCCAGATTCAGAGATGATTAACTCAACTCCCAGAACTGAGGGCTCCCATACCACCAAAGTCTATTTCCCATACAGTCTTGAACTGGTTCTTGGACTTGTGCAGAGTGGGGAAACTTCTTCTTTTTTTTTTAAATGTTACTTTTTGATTCTTATTTTTTATTTATTATGTATACAATATTCTGTCTGTATGTATGCCTGAAGGCCAGAAGAGGGCACCAGACCCCATTACAGATGTCTGTGAGCTACCCATGTGGTTGCTGGGAACTGAACTCAGGACCTTTGGAAGAGCAGGCAATGCTCTTAACCTCTGAGCCATCTCTCCAGCCCCGGGAAACTTCTCCATTACTTCCTTAGACTTACAAAGTGAGCAGAAGAACATGCAGGGAAATGGAATAACAATGAAGCAGGGCTTTGGGGGTAGCTCAGGCATAGAGCCCACGATTAACAGACAGAGGTCTTGGGCCTGATCTCTAGTGTCAGCAGGCAAATGAGTATAAAACCTTCAACTATTGTTTGAACTTCAGATTTGTGGGCAAGGTTGGGTACTAGGATACTGGAAGGTTGAAAAGTATCTGCTGGAGCAGCATTAGCCATGCTACAACTTAATAATGTCTCCACCAAGAATGCAGTTTTCAGGACTCCAGGGTCAGGCTCTTGTGGTTCCTCTTGCCTGTCTTTTAGTTATTCATTTGAGAAGTGGAGACTAAACAGATATGGACCCAAGACCCAGTAAAGCAGTTCTTCTGTTCTGTTTATGGACAGGCTGCTGACTGTTCATAGATGTATCTTGGCAGCCACAGGGGCAGGGACCTCTGGAGTTCACAACATAGCAAGCAGCTACAGACTGACTCCACAGTCAAGTGGAACCTGGAAGCCTCAAGGAAAAGATAAGGATATCTATCTATCTATCCCCTAGGAAATCAACACACAACTTTCAGGTGGTCTTCTTTGGTGATGATCTTGAAGACATGCTTGGTCTCCTGCAGGAGGATTCCTGTGACCCCCCACATAGGAGGGGCACTTGGATTTTGTTACTGCAAAGGAGAAAATCAGATGAGGGTAAGGCCTGGGTAGTGCCAGCAGACACAGATTGGTCTCAGGGACTAGGAGCCTGGCCCTTCTAAGCTGAGGAAGAGAAGGCCAAGAGGATAGTGGCTCTGTAGCTGGGCAATGACCAAGCCAGCAAGAGCCCAGGATTCCCAACTCTTTGTCTTGGGCTTTGCAATCTCTGGGCTGTTCTCAGGTATCCTTTGGGTTTTATGCAGGGTTCTGGAGCCAAAAGGCCATGCACAGAAAGAGCTAAGCCCAGTCGTGTTGCTTTGATGGAGCAAGTGCCATGGGCAGGACATCCATCATTCACCTTTGGGTCTCCTGAACTTTTCCTCGAATACAGTCTTCCTATAGAGCTGCCAAACAGTGACAGGTGAGTCACCTCATAGGCAGGTCAGAAACAGGAGCTTGGGATTTCCAGTGTTCGGCAAACCAGAGCTGGGCTCAAGGCTGAGAGGGAGCACGAGGGAGCACCCGAGACTGCGTGGAAGCCCTACGTGCCCTGACAACAACGTGACCAAGGCCAAGTGCATTCCCCTCCTTGAACCTCAATTTCTTCCCTGGCAGAACCTTTTCAGGGCTAAATTTCTGCTCTCGAGAAGGGAAGAGGGGCCTTCGCCTTGATGCCCTTCCTCCTGTCCAGTTGTGGGCATGATGGAGGGGCCCCTGGCTCAGAGCAGGAGAGCATCTGAAGGTGGTGATGTAGCCTCAGCCATAACAACCCAGGTGCAGGTTGCCAGGCAGGGCCTTGTATAAGGTGGCAGGATCGTCTGGAAGGGAGGGTAAAGGACCAAGAGCTTTTCTCTGGGGTCGTTATCCTTTGTCTTGGTGCCCATTCATACCAAGCCAGGATCAGAATCAAGAACACCAGGCTCAAATCTGAAACAGGCACTTCCTTTTGAGGATCCAAGGAGGCAGCCTGAGGGCAAAGTGACACTCTCTTGCCTTCTGGGACTTGGAAGGCTGTGTTGTTATAGAGTGTTATACAAAGTCTATAAACAATGGCTGTAAACACAACTCAGTACTATCTCAAAGGTGATGTGCTCCCTCAAGACAGTGACACATGCCTTTCAGAGACTTCTGAAAGGCAGGACCTCTCCTTGGCAGCAATCTTTGAGTGGGTGATTCTGTCTAGTGATGTTTAAAGGTATAGGAAAGTACATATTAAAGAATATCAGTTCCTCTTTTCTAGAAAGCCAAAAGACAAACATCCTGTTGCCATGGGTAACAGACTCACTTACTAGTGAGACTAGGAGAGAAGCTAAATGATCAAAGTCCCCAGTCTCACCAGTGCCTGCCTTTTAGGGGCCAACCAAGACACAAAAAAATTGGTAGGGAATGCTGCCCTCTTGTGGCAAATGGCAGCGAAACACCCGAGACTAAACAGCTGCCCCTGGTAAATCACAGCTGGGGGCCGAATAAAAATAGAAGATTACTTCTGTTAGGAATGAGTATAATACCCAAGGCTTTTCTAACTCTGACAATAGCTACACTTATTCAGAGAAGGAATACTGAGCTGGTATGAAAAGGCAAAGCTTTCTTGGATGATCCTCCTGTTTTACTCTGCAGTGTTGAGGGTTAAACTCAGTGGCGTTTCATGCACGCCAGGCAAGTGCTTCACCTTGGATCCATGTCCTGACCCTACTGAACGCTGCTTAGTTACATATTACTTAAGACAAGGCCTCACTCTGTATCCTAGGCTGGCTTAGAAATTGCTATGGAGCCCACAGTGGCCTTAAACCCCCAACATTCCTGTCTCAGGCTCCCTGTGCTAGTTGCTGGGATTATAGACATGTACCACCTCAACTGTCTTAGACACTTCTTCCTCTTTCCTCTGGCCGGATTTGTCCTAGAAATTCCCAGGATGAGGTTTAAAAAGAACACTTCTCAAAGCTTAACGTGTTTAAGAGTCACTGGTATCTTATTAAAGCACGGGTTTAGTTCCTACTCCAGATTCTGCCTGTCTAAAAGAAGTCCTTGCTGGATCACTCTAGAGTTGTTCTCATTTAAAATACAGGTTATAGTTACACGAAGGCGGTGCTCACTAAGTAGTGAAGACTCTAAAGGTGAGGTGACATTGGTGGCTAGGGCGTGTGGTTGGTTGAGACACTACAATTTGCTGACTACAAGAAGTGCGAAACAGATTTTTCACAGTTCAGAATCCTGACAAGATAAAATATAACAGTTTTTCTTCAAGTTCTAAATATGTCCAGCATGATGCTGAAATCCCTTTAACCATCCATGCTCCTGTTTCTTATTTGTTTGGAGGAAACCATCATGGTGGCACTGGGGGACAGAGTAGAGGAGTAAATGGGATAAGAAAGAGCAAATGACCAGAAAATGTAGCTCACACGACCCCCTATACATTTATCTCTAAGGTGAGTGTAGTGATACTCATGGTTAATCCTGTCACTTCAGGGGGAGAGGCCAGCCTACTTTACACTGTGAGTTCCTTATCCCAACAGCAACAATGACAAACCAACAAAGAAACAAATAATCCATCTCTGTTCTCGTTTTTCCCCGAGTAAACATATTTGACCAAGCAAAGAAACCAAAGTAGTAACCATTTTTACATACAGAATCTAATTCTCCCTTGAACTGCAGATTGAGGCTTTAGTTTGTTTATTGAGAAAAGTGTGCAGGGCCTGGGACCCTAGGAATAACTTTGTTTTACCTACCCCAGATGCCGAGTATCAGAATTAGATGTCTTTCTGCCTCAGTACACATGTAATAGCTTGGTATACTCATTGCTTGTCAAGCAGTAAATTTAAAAGGACACTCATACATGTGTGTATACATTTGTTTTAATCTCATTAATCTATCTAAGCAATTTTAAATATAGTTATTCCGAGTTATGCACATGATAAGTCGAGATATGCCAAGGCACACGCTCTCTGATAAAAGGACACGGCATGAGTGTGAACAATCTCGATCGTGTCCACTCTCCCCTCTAATAGTGCTCCAGTGCTTGCTTCCCCTTCCTGACACATCTGTGTTCTGATCAAATACCACCGCCTTAGGTTTGAGATACTGCGCCTGGGAAGATTTTTACAGGACGAAGCTTGAAAAACCAGGCTGTAGAGGGGAGCAGGCACTTGGCCACAGTTATCAGGGCAGGTAGTGCCTA
>NW_026068154.1:1477492-1562160 GCF_014885135.2 Alexandromys fortis | reverse complement strand
GGTGGGTGGTCCTTGGACTTCCCACAGGGCAGAGAACCCTGATTGCTCTTTGGGCTGACGAGGGAGGGGGACTTGATTGGGGGAAGGGGAGGGAAAGGGGAGGCGGTGGTGGGGAAGAGACAGAAATCTTTAATAAATAAATAAATTTAAATAAATAAATAAATTAAAAAAAGAAGAGCATCTTTTCATCTTCAGGAAATAATGCATGACAAGAGATATCTATTAGAATTCTTGTGGTTATTCTTTATGATAGCAAAATCTCAGAACAATATTTGGCAGTGATGGGTGAGCAAAGGAAATATATGCTGATTTATTTGGTAAATTAAACTTATCACATGCGTGATAGAGTGCACATCTATAATCCTAGCACACAGAAGGCTGGGCCAGGAGGGTAGAGAGTTTGAGACCCTCTTAGCATACACAGTAGGACACTGTTTGAAAAAGCAAGCAAATGAAAGGCTTCAAAAATTCTGATTCCTAGGCATCTCTTAGGAAAGTTATCTAGCAGAAGAGCATCCATAATCTATGTTTTAAAAAAAGATTTTAAAAACTTTGTGTGTATGTGTGTGTATACTCACATGTGCACGTGTGTGCTCACTGTACCTGTGCCAGTTCTCACAGAGCCTAGAGGAGAGTTCCACTGGATTTGGAGTTACACATGGTTTGGAGCCTCCTGCTGTGGGTGCTGGGACCTCTGGGTGAGCAGCAAGATATCTTAACCCCTGAGCCATCTCACAGCCCAGAATCTGTATTTTTAGAGGATGTTCTTTGGTGAGATATTCTTAAAGAACAGCTGTAGTAGGGTCACCTTTCAGGTTAGATAGTCACAATGTTTAGGAGTGTTATGGGAAACTGGTAAATAATACCAAATCTACACTGAAAAATTATACAAATACACTGAAAGTTTTCATAATGGGTCAGGAACCTTTTTGCTTATTTAAAAAAATTTATCTTATAGAAGTGACACCTTAACTTTCCCCTTTATAGCAATGAGCGGTAACCTTTGCCTCATGGATGTGCACATATTTTTCCACAAGCGAATCTGTGAAAATTCTGCGAGAAGTTGCGGTTCAGTGACATGACGGTGACTCCACCCACCTCCAACAACTTAGTATGGAAAAGTTGAAGTAGGATTGGTGAGTTGGCTCAGCAGGTAAAGTGTTTGCCGTCTAAATCTGACCATTGAATTCCATCGCCAAATTCCACCAGGAGAGAAAAGAACTGACTCCAGAAGGCTGACCTCTGACCTCTACACATGCTCTGACATGCGTGTACCAGCGTTTACACTCACCCACTCCAGGCAGTACCAGTAAGCTTCTATAACTAACATCTTGCTGCATTTATGCAGATTATTTTTGCTTGCTGCCTGAAGATCTTCAGCTTGTCATATTGAAGACTGTAGAACATTTTCATATAGAAAATCAAAAATAAACTCTAGTTGCTAAACACATGAGTATTTGAAAATCAGTTTGTGACTTGGGTTACTTATTTTCCTTCTTATATCATTATTATTATTAGTAGTATTACTTTTTATCTATGTGCCTTGCTGTTTTCCCTGCATGTATATAAGGGTGGAATTTTCTGGACTTGTGGAATATTGGCATGGATTCTCCAATTGAACTTTCCTAATCTGAAAACTCAAAACTGGAAATTGATTAGAAGGTTTTTCAAGACACTTTGGATTCTGGGTTACTTCAGATTTGATTTGTGGATTCTCCTGTGCTTGCTTCATAGCTGGCTTGGAGAACTCCATGAAACAACACTGCCTGACAGGATACCCGGCTTTATCTATGCCCTCAACAGTTAAGACACAGATTATGAGCTTCCTGGTCCTGTTTTGCCCTTGATCCAACCTTAGTACATAGAACTGTGAAGCAGAACTGGAGGTATTGGATAGAGGAGAACAGGGGCACAAAGGCACCAGAATTCTTCAAGTTGGTTGGCTATTTATTGTAGTGTGTGTGTGTGTGTGTGTGTGTTCACCATGCCATGCGTATGGAGCTCAGAAGACAACTTAAAATAGTTGCTTCCTTCCTTCTCTCATGATATTGAACCCCAGGTTTCCAGGCCTGGCAGCCAGCTTCCTTACCCACTGGCCCATTTTGCTGGCTCCATCATTCTAGTTCAATAACGTCCCCAGAAGCCACTGGAGAATAAAGAGGCTGACATTCGACCTTACTGCCCTCCCTTTATTTTGTTAGGCCCCACAATACTGTGAACGGAGCCCAGGTTTACTGCTTGTTAGGCAACAGATGTACTATTGAGCTCTCCTCCAGCTCAATATTGAGCATCTCTGCTGGGCAAACCATTTCCTGCATTGATAAATAGACACTTTGGCAATAGAAACTGCAGGCCTGATTATATGTATTTCCATTCAAAAGGTGTCACTAATATTTTAACATTTGGAATTGTCAGCAGTAGAGACTATGACACATATCAATAGGGCACAAATCAATTTCCTAGCCCTTCAACCTCTAGAAACCACTTGTTAGGCTATCTTGATTCCATGTTGTATACAATGGAGTAGACTTACTTTTCCAAGGCAGTGTCTCACTGTGTAACCCTGGCTGTCCTGAAATTCACTGTTTAGACCAGGCTGGCCTTGAACTCAAAGTGTTCTGCCACCAAGATCAATCCCTACCCTTCTTTTTGCATTTATTTGAGCCTAGACTAGTCTTGAAGTTGTGATCTCCTGGCCTCCGCCTCTCAAGTAGGTGAGATAACAGTTTTGCATCACCAGGCCTAGCAACAGTTACCTTCTACCAGCTGTGAGATCTTTCCCTGAACCTCTGGGATAAATACCAGTTGCAGGGGTCTTCAGAATGATACTTTAGTTGCCCACTAGATGTCAGTGTTGCATTAGGAATGCGAGGCTCCTTCCTTGGGTAGAGTGTGTTTTCCTTCCATGCCTGTTAAAAATCACCCAAGACTTCTGAGGATTGCAGCTGGTACTTGGGAGAAGGAGCTGCAGACATTCAGGATCAGAATTATTTCTCTGTCGACAACCGTAGTTGGATTTTGATTTAATACCTCAACAGCCAGGTGGCTTCAATGTGACAGATGTTAAAAGGAGAAAGAGGAAGAGACATGTTTGCAGATGACATTCATGACTTGGTGGCTGCTCAAGGTGTTGGAAGAGCAGGCTGCCAGCCATCCCAGAGGAGAGGATGTGCAGGTAGATCTTAGTGAGCCCAACACAGGGCTGCTCCGATGAACGCAAGGGGCTTGACTTGTCACTCTGGCTTCATCTCATGTTTATTTTTTATTTATTTTTGATGGTATTCTTTTTCCCGTGAAAGGCTCCTCTGCCCAGTGACTTTGTTATGGCCGTGGAGGGGCACTCATATCTGCAGAGTTCTCTGCATTGAACAGTATATATGCGTCCACCACTGTGCATTATGTGTGTCCACGAGCTCATGAATTTAAGGTGCCGATGTCATTTTCCTGTAACAGGTAAAAATCAAACAGTCACATAGGGAAATCATTATTAATTGAGATTGTTTATCTATATTGGCCTCAGTGTGTGTATGATGACATTTATTGGTACTATCTTACTGGAATTTCAGTTTTCCCTCCTCATCACCATGGGAAAAAAGTCTTGTGAGAGGGGCTTAAGACAGGTGTGATGGCAGGATCCCATAACGCTGAGGTGTGTGTGGGGTGCAGACAGCATTTGTGAAGGAGTGTAGCAATGACTGAGTGACTGGCCCATGCTCAGGTAGCTTCCTAAGTGGTGTGACTCCAGGGAGCACCATAGCATGTCAGATTCCCTGTTTCTATCAGTATAGCAACAGGCCAGCTCTTGCTTCAAGGAACTGCAGGGCCCAAGTTCCCAACAGCAGAGAGTAGAGTCCTTTCATCAGCAGAGGTGGCCAGCTTTCTTCAGGGTCATATTCTGGAATGCACATGCTCTTGAGAGGGTACGAAAAGAGGCCTGCTGTGTCCCAAGGTACATCTGTAGCCTGTATCACTGATAGAGTCAGGATGTGGGCCGTGCCCAAGGTGCATCTGTAGCCTGCATCACTGATGGAGTCAGGATGTGGAGGGAGCAAGTGAGTAGGTAACGATCACAATTGGGGGTGGGGAGAACTGAGGATCAGACGAGCTACACACACGGATTCCAGTTTCCCTCCTAAGGACAATAAGATTCCACCTGACTAGGACAGAGCCTCTGGGAGCTTGGCTCATCTCTGGTGTGTGTAACTAGGGACAAGTAGCGTTTCTTCTTATCCACTGGACCCCACCCACCAAGGATCCCCACAAAAGGTTGCAGGAAGGCAGGATGTGAGGAGACACAGTTTGAGGAGTTCACCCGTTTGTCACCTCACTGGACTGACCACTTTGCTTTGCCTGGCTGAGGCCTGCTGAGTTCTGTCTGTTCAAGCTGAGTTCTGTCTGTCCAACGCACTGTACTTTTCAAAGTGTCCCCCACTTCCTGGAGATGCCCTCTCTTTTGGAGCCACAGAGCACACACATTTCTCACTGTTCTTGCAAGGCGACCCCTGTTAATGCTGAACCCCAGCAGAGAGCCAGCCCCAATGGATATGGCACTCTGGTGGGCAGAGAGGCTCTTCCTTCTCTTTAATTAGAAGATTGATCAGTAACATGGACGAAAAAACTCTGCCTGTTGACCATGTTCCTGGATGGATGATAATCAATGACGCTAATTTTCAGCACACGATTTCTGCACTAGGCACTGACTGGAAGGGATAAAGCTGTGTGGTGGATCACGGTGTGAGATCTAGGAAAGACACACACTCAAAGGGTATCCAGGAAGTTTGCTTTTACCCACCTAGCTAACAGGCAATGAAATGGGGAAACATTCCTTGTAGCTGGTCCTGAAGTTGTTCCCTATGTCACATGAATGACCATTTATGCTCTGTGGGTTCCAGTGACAAGAAAATGACAGTGCAGAGCTGGCAGGAGCCTCTGCCCCTTCTGATCCAGATGGGAGCCACCTCCTCCTTCCACCCTTTGTACCTTTTCTTTCCCAAGCCCTATATTTTGTCATCCTTGAGAGAAAACTTTAAATTGAAAGGTGACAATTGAGGTATCAAATATGGAAAGTCAGAAATACCAGAAATAGTTCAACAACAAAGGCAGCATCAGGATTTTAGCCTGAGTGCTGACCAGCCATTGTTCTGAGCGTGCATGTGTGCATGTTTGCGTATGTGTGCATGTGTGTTGGTCTAAGAGAGGCTTTCATAGCTGTCACTTTCATGAAAAATACTTATGGGCTGAAGGCAGATATGGGATGCTTTGACAAGTGGTCAGTAAATGGATGGGGAAGGCCTATTGCTCCGGTGCAATGATCTGGAACTTGAATGTCCCTCTAAGGCTCATTCCATGTCTTAAAGCCTTGGTCCTTGGGAGTAGGGCACTACCAAGAGGTAATAGAACCTTTAGGATGTGGGGACATGGGAGAAGTTAGGTCATAAAGAGAAGTGTAATACCCTAGCCTCTTACTGACCTTCCTTGCATTGTGGCTTATGAGATGAGCAGTGATTTCTGTGTCTGTCAGCATACATGCCATAAACACAAAGCAGAGGGGCCGCCTGACCTGGAATGAAAACCTGACCTGGAATGAGAGCCCTGAGCTAAACACTGAACTAAACACTCAATACATAATATACATACATATATATGTAATATATATATATATATAATTTTATTGGTTTTTAATATTTTGAAGACGTGAATGAATCCANACACACACACACACACACACACACACACACACACACAGAGAGAGAGAGAGAGAGAGAGAGAGAGAGAGAGAGAGAGAGAGAGAGAGAGAGAGAGAGGACAGCCTCATAATTAATAAATGCAGTTCAGAAAACATTCTTGTTGTTGCACGGAAAATGGATAGCAAGAGAGTACAAATTGATGTATGCAAACCATACAAAGCTTCAGCCTGCAATGAGACAGTAGAGAAGAACCAAACATATATAACATATACAGAATTGATAAGACTTCTTTATTCAAGGATTGGCTTCGAGGGGTAAGGCAAAGATTACAGAATGTAAGCAATGTATTGGCTGCAATAGATACCCTAGGGGAAAATGAATAACAGGTTCCAGATACAGGAAAGTTCAAAAGATGGAGGATAGAGATGTCAAGATTAAGAGGTGTGCACACCTAAAGCAACTTGCTGATTCAAAGAAAGACGTGCATGCTGTGCGGGATAATTATCAGACAAAATGATGAGGACTGCACAGGAGTGCAAATCAGATCCCTTGTCAACAGGTATTGACTGTGTGAGCTGGGTCATTTATTGTGTGATGCTGAGAGATTTAAATGCAGAACCTTAGGAACCTAATCTGCCTCGGCAGGACAGAATTCAGAGACTGTTGGGTTGTGGCATCCCTCTGCTGGCTGGACAAGCCAACTGAGGTCTTACTCTTAAGTCATTGTTGAAAATATTTCTTTAATTCACTTACTTGTTGCTTTAAAAATAAAATCATTTTCTTTGCTGGGCTATTCCCAAAGGCAACCACTGACTTTTTGAAGTCATAGGCCTTCAGGAGTGTGTTTTAAAAGGAGCCTCTGCTTCATTTCCCACTAAATTCTATTGTGAAGAAGTGAGAAAGAGGGATCACTTAGTCACCAACAAGAGACTATAAATAATTCACATAACTATTAAGGAAAATATATACATATTATTCAAATCATATGCTCATATCACTTGTTAATTTTAAGAAAGGAAAAATAAACCTTGTTGTGTATTCAAGGGTGGAATTTGAAAAACTGTTATACTCTCAACATTAGACTGCTTACACACCCTAATGAGAAAGTCAGATTCATGACAAAAAAATATCATTTTTTTCTTTTTTCTTTCTTTTTTGAGAGCCAAGAATTTAAATTTCCAGTTGAGTTTTTTCCTTTTTCCTCCTACTAGCCATGAAACAAGATGTGTGCTATATTGTGGTAAGGGAAAAGCAGAATTTGCCTGCCGTTCCCTTCCTCTTGAGTTTTCATTCTAAATCTGCAGCCCTGCTAAATATCCTGGTGAGAAACCCTAGGGAATGCTGAGAGAGAGGGAGAGAGAGAGAGGGAGAAAGAGACTGTGGGAGAGGGAAAGGGGGAAGTTTGGGGAAGGAAAGTATAGATGATGAGAGAAAGAGCAAAAGGGAAAGAGATACCTAAAAATAGGCCAATGAGGTAAAATACAGGATGTTCATTTACATGTGAATTTGAGTTTAGTAAGAAATCATGTTACCAATACAGTCTGTGATGCACTTTAGTTTTTACTATTATTACTATTATACTAATAGTGTTTATTATTTTTGATTCAATATTAAGATGTAACTTCATGCTTAGTGGTTTTTGTTGTAGTATGTGGCAACCCTCCCTAGGAAAACATTCAGAGAAAAACAAGATGATCCTCTGCAGGGTACACAGAGCTCTGACGCTCAGAGGTCAGAGCTTTGACCATACCACCGTAAAATATGCCAGAGTCAGGAAGGTCTTTTAAGAGAATGTATGGCTATAGTATCTATGGGATTTAAGGTCTGCTATGTATTTATTGAATCTATATTATTATTTGCTGTGCTTTCCTCCTTAGAACTTAATGACTTTCTACCCAATATCACAGAATGTAATTTCACTGGCTATATTTTATATTGTCTTTCCCATGATTAATACCTTCTGAATTTAGACAATTTTTATATAGTCTTTTAAATCTTAAAACTCAATTGTTTGCTGCATTTGTGTATCTAATGATAAGAAAAAGCATCATTTTTCTTCCATTATTCATAACTTATTTGTCTACCTGCCTGTTTCTCCAATTCACTATTTTTTTTCATAAACTTATTGATATTTTACAGGAGGTGTGATCTAATAAGTCACTATATCTCTACCTGTTACTGTAGATCACTTCTTTCTCAGCGACTCTTTGCCATTGTTTCTGCTCTCAGAGGCCAACCCTCAACTGACATTTGTATAACAATAACTTTTTATCTATGTGCTGTTCAGAAGCCAACAATCATTGGGGCTCTCCTTTTGTTACAGGGAGCCCAACAGAGATGACTACTCAGACACAGTTTACAGACACCTGCAAGTCTTTATTCCAGCCAGCTGGGACTACAATCAGGTATTTGGATCAAAATTATAGTGCCAAGTGTTGAGAGCACCCGGTTTTTGAAGGCAGAAACCAAAGGCTTTAGCTCAGCAACGATGGGGGCTGGGCTTTCATGTAAACAAGCAATTTAGCAGAAGCTAAGAGGTTAACTGGCAGGGGAAGTTTTCACAAATAGGCAGTTAAGAGAAGGGAAGAACAGAGCAGAGCAGAGCAGAGCAGAGCAGAGCAGAGCAGAGCAGAGCAGAGCAGAGCAGAGCAGAGCAGAGAAGAGAAGAGAAGAGAAGAGAAGAGAAGAGAAGAGAAGAGAAGAGAAGAGAAGAGAAGAGAAGAGAAGAGAAATGAACTAAGGTAGCTTGATCATGGGTTGCTAGAAAACATTTGGGTAATTTCCACAGGATTCTTCATCAAGGAGATCAAATCCTAGTTAAACCCTAAGTAGCCTCAGCAAGAATACAAGATGAAGGACCCTCTGCACTGTCTTGCCCTGTCTTACTTGCTGTCTTGTCTCGTCTCACTTCTGGTCTTGGTCTATCTCATGTTCTGGCCTCCTTCACTCTCTGGACACTAATTAACATTACTTTACTTACTTTGACAACACAACTTCTTTTTTTTAATATATATATATATAAATAATTTTATTGGTTTTTAATATTTTGAATACGTGAATGAATCCATTACATTCATTAACAATATGCCAAAGGAAGGATGTTTGAATAGCTTAATGTGGATACATCTTCTTAACTGAGGTTCCCTTTTTTCATCTGACTTTAACTTGTGTCAAGTTGACATAAAACTAGCCAGTACAGTCTTGGTCTTTATCACAGCAACAGAAACGAAACTAAGACTCTATGCATCTTGAGTATAGAAAAAAGGCAAGAATTTTATTCTAAAAGCATTTTCAATAAACTCATAAAAAATTGCCTAAAATCTTGGACTTAATAGAGGAAAGATGTATTTGGGCTCTTGGTTGGGCCCATGTATCCATATATTCAAAATAATAACTATGTAAAAACAAATGTGACATTGAAAGATGGAAGAGAGAAATACCAAGTGGTACATAATGGGAGACCCATCAGAATAACATAAAATTGAAAAGTCAGGAGGGCTTGGAATAATATATTTCATGCTGTGAAAGACATCTTGTGACCTGTTAAACTGTAGATAGCAAGACTCCTACCATAACTTTAGTAGAAAGAAAACTTTCCATGATCGAAACTGACAAAAGTAATTCATGGTTACAAATAGAAGAAACTAAAAGAATAAAAAGTCATTCATGGTCACTATATATAAGAGACTAGACTAAAAACCATGTCATACTTACGATGGTAGGAATCAATATTGTGAAATAGGCTATTAAGTCAGTCTGTAGTTTGAACAGTAATCTTAATCAAAATTCAAATGCCATTCTTCCCAGGTATAGAAAAAACTGAGCATTCATATGGACACACAAAATACCCAGGATGCCCTAATTAATACTGGGCCAAAACATTAGTGCTGGCAATATCCCTCCTTCTGACATAAAGAACAACAGCAACACAATCAGTATAGCAGCGGTACAAACACATTAATGCCTGGAGCAGAGGACTGAGATATCAACCCACACAGCTACAGAGAACTGATTTTTGACAAAAATACCAGTCATAGGCCTTGCAGAAAAATAAAACAGAATCCTCAACAGTTGTTGGGGAAAGTGGATGTTCACTAATAGACAAATGAAACTAGATACCTATCTCTCACCCTGTATTAAACTCAAGTCCAAATGCTCCTAAGAATTTAATTAAATACTTGAAACTGTTAGAGGGTAAAAAAAAAATACACTTTTAATACAGAACCAAACAAGGACTGATAAGAACCTCTGTCATTCAGGAAATGATGCCAACTATTAGCAAGTGGAATGTCCTGAACTTAAAACTATGCCAAGCAAGAGGAACAGTCAGTGAGGTGGCAGCACACAGAATGGAATAAAGGATTTAGCCCTCTACATCTGATAGAGGGCTAATGTCTAGAGTGCAGGGAAGTTAAAGAAAAAAATGACAACCTAGTAAATAACTGAGGCCATGAATTAAAAGGTAATTCACAAAAGATTACATTAACCTGGCCCCAACACACACACACACACACACACACACACACACACACACACACACACGTTCAACCTCAGTGGTCATCAAAGAAACACAAATTAAAACTACATTGATATTCATCTCACCACAGTCAAAATGGCACTAATTAAGTCAAGAAATGTCAGACCATATAAAGAACACAGACTGAAGAAACACAGTGAGGATATAAGCCATTAATTACATCAGCTACAGGAGTTGTAACAGGTCTCCGGACCTTAGCACAACCAGCACCATGTTTTAGACACCATTCTGACCTAAGAATGTAGGCCCAGTACCTGCTAGAATGGGAACAAAGACCGAATCCTCAAAGACATAGTCAATAGTTCCAGGATCCAGGAAAGTCCCTAAATGTCTTGCTTTTTGGCTTCTATAGTTCTGCTACTCGGTAACTATTCTTGCTAACTAAAGTGTGTGAACCCAGGAGATAGTTTTTGTGTTTAGAAGATCAGAGGCAGTAAGGCTCAGGGCTGTGTCATTTGTGCAAATTTCTCATGCAACTGCTGGCCAGAAATAGCAGCCTTTCATTCAGCTTTTAGAGTGTCCATGTAAGCACAGATTGTGACTGCAGAGAGTGGACCGAGAGGTGAATGACCAGCTCCCCAGCTGGACAGCCCAGTTACTAGGCCCTAGGCACCAGGCCTTTCCCCCATCTGCATCAGCTTCACCAGCTGGCCAGCAGGCAAGCCTCCTACAGATCCAACACCTCCCCTATCGATCCAATTCTGTAACCTATAAGTCTCACTTCATCAACACCCACCCATTCCCCAGAGACCTCAGCCAGGTCCCTGAGACACAGACAGTGACTACACAGAGTGGACCCAGCTCACTAAGACACAGACAGAAACTGCAATAATCGGTCCAAGAGAGGATCCCTGAGATACAGATACCAAATGCAAGAATTGGACCAAGAGGCAAAGAAACTGCTGACACCAATTGGAGGAAGAGATGGGTAGGCACCAATGCAAAAAATTCATTCAACAACATAAAAAGCAACATGATAACAGCAGAATCCAATGATCATACAACAGGAAGACCTGACCACCCTAACCCAGAAGAAGCAGAAGAAAATGACTTTAAATGTAACTTTATGAAGATAATATTAAAAGGAAATGAAAAATTAACTTTAAGAAATGGAGAAAAAGGCCAAAAAATTGGAAGAAATCAATAAATTTTATAGAAAGCCAAGAAACAGCAAGGAAAAAAAAATCAAACAGGTGAAGTAAACAGTTCAAATAGTTCAAACCTTGAAAACTGAAATAGATGATGGAGGAAGGACATTGGTTAATTATGATAAAGAAACTGCCTTGGCCCATTTTATTGGTTAGAACATAGGTGGGTGGAGAAAACAGAAGAGAATGCTGGGAGAAAGAAGCTTAGTCGAGGAGTTGCCATGATTCTCCCACTCCAGACAGATGCAGGTTAAGATACTCCCTGGTAAGCCACCTCGTGGGCTACACAGAATATTAGAAATGGGCTAGGTCAATATGTGAGAGCTAGCTAATAAGAGGCTGGAACTAATGGGCCAGGCAATGTTTAAAAGAATACAGTTTCCGTGTAATTATTTCGGGCATAAGGTAGCCATGCGGGTGGCCAGGTGCCAGGAACGCAGCCCCGCTGCTCCTAAATCAACAAATAGAGGCAATTAGGAAAACACAAACCAAAAAATTCTGGAAATGGAAAATCTTGATAAATGAATAGGAACTATGGATGTAAGAATAACCCAGGATACAAGAGATGGAAGAGAGATCTCAGGCATTGAAGATACCACAGAAGATCCTTTGGGTATATGCCCAAGAGTGGCATTTCTGGGCTCTGAGGAAGGTTGATTTTCAATTTTCTGAAAAAACCAACATACTGATTTGCAGAGTGGTTGTACAAGTTTGCCTTGCCACCAGCAATGGAGGAGTGTTCTCCTTACTCCACATCCTCTCCAGCATAAGCTATCACTGGTGTTTGTTTTTTTTTTTTTTATCTTAGCCATTCTGATTGGTAATGATGGTATCTCAGAGTCTTTTTGAATTGCATTTCCCTGATGGCTAAGATATTGAACATTTCCTTAAGTGTCCTTCAACTATGTGAGATTCTTCTATTGAGAATTCTCTGTTTAGATCTGTACCCCATTTTTAAATTAGATTATTTAGTATTGTGATGTCTAATTCTTGAGTTCTTTATATATTTTGGAAATCAGTCCTCTGTCAGATATGAGGTTAGTGAAGATCTTTTCCCATTCAGTAGGCTGCCTTTTTGTCTTATTGACTGTGTCTTTTGCTTTACAGAAGCTTCTCAGTTTCCAGAGGTCCCGTTTATTTATTGTTGCTCTCAGTGTCTATGCTACTGGTGCTATATTTAGGAAGTGGTCTTCTCTTCCAATGCCTTGAAGGCTCTTCCCACTTTCTCTTCTATCAGGTTCAGTGTGGTCAAATTTATATTGAGGTCTTTAATCCATTTAGACTTGAGTTTTGTCCATGGGAATAAGCATGGATCTGTTTGCATTCTTCTACACATTGACATCCAGTTATGCCAAGACCATTTGTTAAAGACATTTTCTTTATTCATTGTATAATTTTAGCTTCTTTTTCGAAAATCAGGTATTCATGGGTGTGTGGATTAATATTTGGGTCTTCATTTGCATTCCATTGGTCAACTTGTCTGTTTTTATTTCAATACTAAGCTATTTTCACTACTGTAGCTCTATAATAGAGCTTAATGTCAGGGATGGTGATGTCTCCAGATATTCCTTTATTGTAGGTTGTTTTGGGTATCCTGGGTTTTTTGTTTTTCCCTATGAAGTTGATTATTGTTTTTTCAAGGTCTGTGAAGAATTGTGCTGGGATTTTGATGAGGATTGCATTGAATCTATAGATTGCTTTAGTTAGAATTGCCATTTTTATTATGTTGATCCTACCTATCCAAGAGCATGGGAGATCTTTCTATTTTCTGGTATCTCCTGCAGTTTCTTTCTTCAAAGACTTAAAGATTTTATTGAACAGGTCTTTCACTTCTTTGGTTAGTGTTACCCCAAGACATTTGATGTTATTTGTGGCTATTGTGAATGGTGATGTTTCTCTGATTTCTTTCTCGGCTTCTTTATCATTTGTATATAGGAGGGCTACTGATTTTTTTAGTTAATCTTGTATCCTGCCACATTACTAAAGGCATTTATCAGCTGTAAAAGTTCCTTGGTGGAGTTTTGAGGGTCACTTATGTACACTATCATTTCATCTGCAAATAATGAAAGGTTGACTTCTTCCTTTCCAATTTGTCTTCTCTTGATCTCCATTTGTTGTTTTCTTGCTCTAGCCAGAACTTCAAGAACTCATAGGAGCTTTAATTGTAATAGCCAGGATGCCCCTCAATTAAAGTATGGATAAAGAAACTGTGGTACATTTACACAATGGAGTGCTATTCAGAGGTTAAAAAAAAACAATGACATCTTGAAATTTGCATGCAAAAAGAATGGAACTAGAAAAAAAAACCTGAGTGAGGTAACTCAGACCCAGAAAGATGAACATGGTATATACTCACTTATAAGTGGATACTAAGTATAAAGCAAAGAATATTGAGCCTATAGTTCATGACCCTAGAGAAGGTAAGTAACAAAGTGAACCCTAAGAAAAACATATATAGATCCACCTGGAAAGGGAAAACAGACAAGTCCGCCTGACAAAATTGGGAACGTGAGGGTGGGGAGAGTAGGGAGGGTGGAAGGGGAAGATGAGAGGAGAAGAGGAGGGAGGAGGAGAACTTGAGGGAACAGGATAGTCAAGATGGAGGAAGGACAGAGATGAGAGCAAGGAAAAAGATATATTGATTGAGGGAGCCATTATGGGGATAGCAAGAAACCTGGCACTAGAGAAATTCCCAGGAATCCACAAGGATGACCCCAACTGAAACCCTAAGCAATAGAAGAGAGGGTGCCTGAACTGGCCTTGCCCTGTAGTCAGACTGATGAACATCTTAAATATCACCATAAAACCTTCATCCAGCAACTGATGGAAGCATAGGCAAAGACCTGCAGCATAGCACTGGACTGAGCTTCCAAAGTCCAGTTGAAGAGGGGGAGAAGTGAGAATATGAACAGAGAGGTCAAGACTATGATGGTAGACTGAAACAGTCTACCTGAGCTAATGGGAGCTCACCAACTCTAGCTAGACAGGAAAGAAACCGCATAGGTCCAAACTAGTCCCTCTGAGTGTGGTTGACAGTTGTATGGCTGGGGCAGACAGTGGGGCCACTGGCAATGGCACCAGGATTTTTCCCTACTGCTTGTATTGGCTGTTTTGGAACCTATTCTTTTTGGATGGATATCTTGCTCAGTGTAAATATAGTAGGGATGGCCTTGAACCTGCCCCAAAGCAATGTGCCTCACCCTCTCTGAGGAATGGGTAGGGGTGGAGTGGAGGGGGTGTAGGTGAAGGGAATGGGAGGAGGGGAAGGAGTGGGAACTGGGATTGGTAGGTAAAATACAAAAAGATAGTTTGTTTTCTTTTTTTTTTTAAAAGATGAATTAAGAAAACCCACCACCACCACCACCAACAAAAAACCCCAGAAACTTAAAAAAAGGAGTTGGGGAAGGTGAGGATCTGCCACCAGTGCTGCTGTGTCTGCAAAGTCCATGCTATAAATTCACATATGCAGCACTCCTGGGCTCTTCCTAACCCAGGTTGCTGTTTCCCAAAGTGATGGTTTCAGAATGAACACTCCAGATTCAGCTCCCAGCATCAGTGTAGTGTTTGGGCTGCTGTATGTCTGGGCATGCTAAAGAGAGGAGTGGTGGTGCGTCTTGGTTTTCACTGCACCCTCGTAGGTATCAAGTCATTGATAGCACAGTGATCATGTCTTCCATGTTGTTATTCTCTGTTCCAGGCTTGGAAATGGAAGGGAAGCCATGAATTCTGAAAGACTGCGGATGGGAGCAGTTAATGACCTGTCCCCACTGATGGGTAGTGTCCTCCTCTGGGCATCCTAGGTGCAGGCATTGCAGAGTTCTGGGCTCTGCAGCAGAGTGTCTGACCTGAGATGTCAGACAGTCCCAAGGATATCTCCATTCCCACCACTGAAAAGGAGTCAAGTAAGAAGTCAGTGCCTGGCAAGTGAGATGGTCCCCTCCTTTCAGTGCTCCTCAGCACTCAGGCCCCTACAGCAGTGGGTCAGGCATTTCTATGAGCTCTGCTTGAATAGCAAGGGGCAGCACCTCTGTTTGGAAACAAGTATCAACTAAGTTATTTCTGGTGACCATGCAGTGCCATGTTTTCTCTGATGTCTGTGTGGTGTGTGCATGCTTAGTGATCATGAGGCGGTTACAGAATTCCCTTGATGTGTGGTCCTACCTTGCCCTTCTCTCTGTCTTTGAAAATGCGCCTCTCCTTTCCTTGCAACTTTGCTACTAGGCAGGTGGTCTGGCCCATAGCTTCCGTGAATTTACCCATCTTTGCCAGCTTCTTTCAGTTTATGCATTACCTCATACTGACCCAGAAGGCTGGCTTTTCATCTGGGTTTAGGTGTCCAAACCTAAACTGATTTTCAGGTGTCCTGAAAAGCAGCAGTTCAAAAATCCAGGATATCCTCCAGTTCCACATTTCCCAGACTTCTCATAAGTGATATGAAAAGTTTAAAAAGGTGAAATCTTGGACTTGGCTGTGACTTTGTAGTAGAGAACATGTCTACATGATAATGACCTTGGGTCACCTCTGAAGAACCACAGCAAAAAGAGAAGGTGAGAGAGTGAGAGAGAGAGAGAGAGAACAAAGAAGATACACCTCACTCGGCAGTTGTACACAGGCCACAACAGACTCTCACTGCAACTTTAAGTGTTAGAGAATGTCACAGCAGGAACTTGGAATCTGGGAGGAACACTTACTCCAGCAAAGATTCTGTGCTGCAATGCTCTGGAGTAGGATTTCATCACATTGAAAATCAAGTGTTACCAAAAAGTAAAGTCCTTGATGTCCTCCAGAGCCCCGAGTCATAGATTAGGAAGAGATGATTGTACTGTGTTGGTACATGGGACTGATTAGCTTGGGCAGTGACATGTATGCCTGCAGTATGGTCCTTGGACATGTCTTAATGAAGGGTGTATGTCACTCACTTTCCTGTATTCTCTCTTATTATAGAGACTGAATTTAGGGCTAATGAGCCTGAGCCACAGCCAACATTTCAGGACTCCCATTCTTCCTCTGTGTGGACATCCACTTCTGAAAGGTAGAGCTGTGTCTCCTCTGAGTGCTGATGTCACACCTCCCCTCCTGGCTTTACTTACCTAGAAGACCGGTGACTGGCATGGTTTGAGCAGACGTGGGATAGTAGATAGCAGAGGTGGAGAAAGGGGTTTGGACGTTCATTGACTCCTTTAGTGCCATCACCATCTTTAGCTGTAGGCCAGAGGCCAGATTCGTGGAGTAGGACTCAGCTGTTGACCTACAAGCACTGCCCAATTTTTGCAGCCACCAGAGAGTGCAGGTTTTGTGGTTATAGTAATAGAATTGACTTGCCTCCTGGTAGGAAGGTGTCGGGCTGTACCCTTAATTTGGCAGCTGTGGTGATGTGGCCTGGAAAAGGCTGGCAGACAGTGTTGGATAGGATCAGACTAAGGGGTTGGGATCGAAAATATTATCACATGGAGCTTGTAGACAGGGAGGAGCCTGGTGGTATCCTGGTCAGTGATAGTTACAGGGGCATCCAGGAATGGAGTTTCTCTCCTGTCAGTGCCTCCTGTGAGATCCCAGTGGAGAACACTTGGATAGAAAAATGTCGAAGTAGAGATCTGGTTCTGGTCAGTCAGCTCAGTCAGCATGGCCATGCCAGCTCGTTGGTAAAGGGAGGCACTGTCCATGAGCTGCTGGCAACAAGTGCTGGAGTCTGATGGCAGGAGCCATGCTGAGCTCGCGGCTGGGGTGGAGACCCCGTAGAAGTTGCACACACTTCCTGCTGAGGGTGTGGCATTCCTCAGCACAGGCACAGAGGGCTGCAGAGCACATTCTGCCCCAAAGAACGGTGCACTTTACAAATGTCTGTAGGAAACAAGAGGACAGTGGGAAAATGGTGAGATGGAAGCTTTCTCGCTTCCTGTGAGGAGCTGTGCTGTCTCCAGGTTGTACTGTCTGGGGGAGTCTAACACCTATGTCCCCTCACATATCCCAAACAAATGGGTTCAGATTGATTCTTGTTACTATATAGGATGACATTCATTTGATGAGCTGCCTGTTCTTCCTGTTTGGGCATAGAATTCCTAGTTGATCTGCTTTAACCCTTGCTAGAATCTAGACACACACTGCCTCTGTCTCTGGAAAGCAGAGGGTATCATGTGTGTTTGCTATGTTTGTAGAATCCTGGGCTTCTGACTTTGTCTGCCGTGCTTGGGTCTGAGGCCAGGCTACATAGAGAGCAGAGCACTTGGAGAAGGAAGGCATTCATGGGTACAGGAGGGAGCGTGTGGAAAAGGAAACATTCATGGGACTTTTTTTTTTTGATTTCTGTGAGAAATAGGTTAACATACTTTTGCCTCATTTTATTGTAAGATTACAGATAATTCAGCATTTTTATACGTGCGTAGATAGTTTCACAAACTCTTGTAAATGTGAAGGAAAAAATTTTAAATAATTTTTGTCATTTTTTCTGTGTAACAAATTTCTCAATTAAGTCACCATACATTAGTATGGTTGTGGCCTACGGGTCATATTTCATGGTTCACATATACATTCATGGACACTTCACCACTGCCATAATGTGTAGAATGATATCTAGCTCTCTTTTCTAAAAAGCAGTTGTCAAGCAAGTGAACTTGGTCCTTGAACACATTCTTTGAGGTCCTGGAGAGTTAACTCATGGCCTCCTGCACCGAAGTTAGTGTTTGATCGCTGACTTTTACTCCTGGCTCTACTCCATCTTCTTGATCCACAGATGTGTTAGTTTTGAGCAGTGATGAGTGAAACCCTGCTCTTTGAGCCTCCCTCTTCGCAGGGAACCTGAATGCCTTTGTCCTCTACTCCTCGTTCTTTCTGGGCCCGGCACTCGTCTCCCCGTACAAGCTGCCGTATTAGCCATCCCTTGGTGCCGCGAGGAAATGCTTGAGTAGTGACGGAAAGGAGGGAGCTTTTAGTTTAGCTACTAGTTGCAGAGAGTGTGTGTTTGAGGAGGCAAGGAAGCCGGAAGTGGAGCGGAAAGGAAAGCGGGAGAGGCGGAGACACAGGGGTGGGAGCTGGGTCTTGTCTTTCAATCGATCATGCTGATCTGCTTTTTTGACTAGAGATTTGAAGCCATTGTTCATGAATAGCTACGGTTGATGGGCTTGTGTGATTTCCCAATGTTTTTATAAAGGTTGTTACTTTCCTTATCCTCTGTTGGTCCTCTATTCTTGTAGTGCAGCTTACAGTTTTCAGTGTCCTTGTTCACATCATCATCTCTTTCTTCAGTGTAGATTTCCTCCAGATTTCTTCTGTCGTCCTCCTTCATGACCACGAATTCCTTTCATTTCAGTGTTTTCTTTTCCAGTTCAATTCTTTTAATTTTTAAGGATTTACTTGAGTATGTATTTTATGCATGTAGACGTTTTGTGGCTATCAGAGGACCACATTGGATCCCATGAGACTACAGTCAAATGGGACTACAGTCATACGGTTGTGAGCCGCCATTCGGATGCTGAGGATCAAACTCAAAACCTCTGAAAGAGCAGCCTGTGTTCTTAACTGCTGAGCTATCTCTCCAGACCCTTTCTTATTCAATTTTCAAGGATAACTTTTCTGGATATCAGAATCCGGGGTTGTATTCCTTATGTTGAAGAGTTTGGAGTGTCTTATTACACACCTCCTGGCTTCTAAAGTTTCTGTTGAGAAATTTGTTCTTCTAATAGGCTTCTCTCTTCATGTGACTTGGTATTTGTCTGATGCAGTTTTCACTATCTTTTATATTGTTCTTTATACTTAGGGTTTTAGATAATATGACCAGAGGAGGTTCTTCCTGGGCCCTATGAATTAAGCTTTCTTCTTACATCTAATGTCTGTTTGGACATCTCTTTGCCTAGATTAAGGAAAATAACATTGTACTGAATGTCCTTTCTGAGACTTTGGCTTGTGGCTCTCCTTATTTTATGCACATGATTCAGTAATGTGGTTCTTTAAGATGCTCTATGGTCATGCACACTCTGTTCCTACATTCTTGGTATTGTATCTTTATTTATAATTGCTTGAATTCATCTTTTTTGTATCCACACCCTCATAGTCTGTCCTCCACTGTGTCTGTGAGACACACGCTGCAATAATAATTCAACTTATTGAGATATTGGTCTTACTTTTTCTGTACTCTCATATCTCTGAATCCTTTGTCTCTTGACTCAGTGGCTGACTCACTGGCTTTCAGTCAGCTGACTGTCTTTTCTTTCAAGTCATTTAGAAGGTTAGTTGTGACGTCTTTACTTTTTAGATCACTATTCCTGCCATTCTATTGAGGTCTTTTTAGACCTAATTAATTTCCTTTACTCCAATCACATCCATTACTATGGAACCATTTTGTTTCCATTGATGTACTTGGTTTTTCCATGTGTATATTTTCACATTGGGTTTGCCATCTGGAATTGATCATTGGTTGGACCCTCAAATAAATTACCCATATTCTCTGATTAAAGTTTTTGAAATATTCAAGTTGGGCTTTGTTGTAGTCTGAGGTATTGTCCCTTCCCTATGGACTGCTGGTGCAGGTCAATTGATACACTTGAAGCTCATATAGTCAGGGTATTGAACAAATCCCTAGCACAACCAGAACTTATAGATGACCCTGCTATCAAAATATAATAGAAGCAAAAATAATTGCCCTTCCTACAATAACTTCTGAGGAATAACAAAATGACGATAATATGATGTATGCAAAAATATTACGTACAAGGTATAGAAATGGAAAGAAACACACTGAACAAGGTTGTAAATTGGTGTCAGTGAAACGGGGATTCTGTAGCAGAGCAAAACAAGAAGGGAAGGGGACTCGGGAAATGTTGGGGTAGACAGAGATCAACAACTATTAAAACTGTAGGAAATCATGCGATATTCACATAGACGAGAGGGTGGGATTAGCAAAGGGGAAAGTAAGGTCCAGGTGAGAGGTACATTGGTTAGAGGTAAGAATATACAACCATGTCAGTGCTAACACAAGACCATCATAAAGCCTAACTGAGCAAAATAAAAACTAGATCAAAACTATTAAATATTTAGACAAGAGTGAAGCTTTAAAAATAAGAGCAACATGAAATAAAAATAAAATAGGCCAAGTGTGGTTGCATACACCTTAATCATGACACTTTGGAGACAGGAAGAGGGATCTATGAATTTGAGGTCAGCCCCGTCTACATAGCAAGTTCCAGGCCAAGGCTACATAGTATAACCCTGTTTCAAAAAAAAAAAAAAAAACAAAACAGACAAACAAAGCAAAATAAAAATGCCAACCCCCCCGCAAAAGCATCCTTTAAAATGTAAGATAAAAGTCAAATCTCTTCCTTGCTTACAGCATCAGAAACTGTCTCCCCCGTTCCTGAGTTGTCTTAGGAATTTGTCTCTGCTAGTGGGTGAGACACTTGTCTGTGTCACAGAGTCAGTCCTTCCTTAGATAATTCCTTAGGCATGTCATCTCAAAGTACTTGCCAGTGGACCAGCTACTGTTGTGAAACCTAGTGAGTTTTCAGTCCCAGGCTCCGATGCAGCCCTCTGTGCCTGCCTGCGCTTGTTTTTACACTGGCTATTTTCATCTCGTAGGGCCCAGGCTGCCAGAAATCAGGTCTTAGCTTGAGTTTGCTCGCTCCATCGAGCTCCTGTGGGGGCATGCACATGGTTCTGTGGGTCTCTGGGTCTCCTCTCCACATGTGGAGAAGGTTCTTTGGAATTTGGGATGTAGTTACAAAGACTTTTCTATGGGCAGAGTAGTTTTCTGAAGATTCTCTCTGATCTGTTTGCACTTTGCCCCGACGCATTACTGTGGTAGGTCAGAAACACGGGCTGGTCTCCCAGCATCTGCTTCTTGCAACTTTAAAGTTAGGGCTTGCTATCTTTGCTTCTAAAGGTTTCATTTTTTTTTTTATGTTTTGTTTATAGACCTAGAGCAGGGAGAGAAGAATTCTCCCTCCCATCACCAAGTTTGTTGTGTTTTCTAGGGTGGAGAGAGACTGGGGCATTTATGAGTATTAAGTTACTCTTTCTAAGCAGCTCTGCCCACCCCCATTGCTGCATGGTACACTACTTCCATGGGTCCATAACAACGGAGCCAGATGATCATGGATGCAAACCTTTGGGTGTAAGTCAGATAAATATCTTCCTCCTTTAAGTTGTTCTCTGAGGTATTTGTCACAGTGATGAAAAGTTGACTGATCCAAGTCACTGACTAGAGACCTTCTCTTTATAGTGGGCAGAAAGCACACCTTCCCTTTGTCACCAAAGGAGGGCCTATAACACGATTAATAAAAACTCAGAGAGAGAAATTGGCATTCAACTTGAAGATCCAAAAAGCAAAACAGTCAGCCACTGGCTCTTACCTCGATCTCGGTCAGAGGATCCTGCCTCCAAGAATCTCAGAATGAGCTGTGTCTGAGAGCTGTCTCCTCCCATTTTATAATCTTCACTAGTTCTGGGATTAAAGGCATGCTCCCCTGGGATTAAAGGCATGGACCACCCGGTTTCTCTGGCAAGTAGTGTGGTTACTGGAATTAAAGGTGTGTTGCTTACCACTGCTTGGTTTGTAAGACTGACTGGTGGGGCTATTTTACTGTCTTATCTTCAGACAAGCTTTATTTACTAAAATACAAGCGAAATACCACTACAAGGGCCTTTCTCTTTTCCAAGACTGTTCACTCTATAGATATCCTTGAAAAGTCCATCTATAACAGAAGCTAGCTGTGTGTCTCCTCCAAGATAAACAGAAAGGTGAAAGACCAATGCACCATTTTCCAAGTCTTTGTGACCTCTGACCTCTAGCCTTCTCATCGTATGCTATCATGACAGACTTCTTGTAGTCCCCCATGCGACTTGCTGCTTTGTACATGTTACTCTCCCATCTGATGCTGTCTCTTCTTCTTTCTGAGCCACTTCAGATCTACTTCTTAAAGTTGCTTAAATGTCCCTGACCCTCAAAGGGCTTCTCTGTTAGACTAAGAATTCCTCAAAGCTCACTATCTTGAGAAGAGAGTATGGCACATTTTCCCACAATGCAGATTTCTCCAGCTGCTGGCATCATTTACAGCTGACAGGTGTCCAACTGAACCTTGGTGAACTTAGGTGGAGAGGTGGCTGATTCTTTCCTGTTTGAGCATATCCCCTGGGTGCACAGGACTCTGGGTTAGATACACCGACAGATTGGCAAGCAAGTAGTGAACACATGCCAAGTCCACAGTGTAGGCAGTACTTCAGAGCCATGGCTCAGTGTGTGTCTGTGTGTGTGTCTGTGTGTGTGTGTGCTGTGGTGAGGGTCCTTCTTGGATATCGAGGTTGCCTGATGGGCACAATTTCCTGAAATAGATAGCATTGAGTTGACAATTGTTTTGCAAGTAACTGTTACCTTTATAGAAAGTATCCCCTGGACTCCACCAAATGAGCTGAAGTCTGTGTCGGCCTGGGTTCTGCTAATCAGAGGACGGCATCTTACCTAAAATGGAGGTAGAGAATTATTTATGAGAGAAAGAAACGTCTCTGGGTTTTCTGGGTTTCTCATGTATAGAAAAACAGACATTTAACTCAGTGCGGTGGCATGTTCCCATAATCCTACCACTGAGGAGGTGGAGGCAGGAAGATTGGGAGTATAGGGTTAGTTAGAACTGCACGGCGAGTTCAAAGCCAGCCTGTTATGCTGTACACAGTGTGACAATCTCAGAAAACAAAATCAGAAAGATGGAAAGTCTGGTTCAATGTTCATCAGGCATTTACAGTGTATGAAGGATTAAGGATGCAGCTTCATGAGATACATTTCATGGGGTCAGAATACTAAATTACAGCAAGTCTTATAACATGTGATAATCAGATGAGACCTGTCATACACACACACACACACATCTTTACCATACATCATAAATACATTATTGATCATACAGTGGCTTGAATAAGCAGGTGCTATCTCCATTTCCGTGGATCAGGAATTTGAAAGTGGTTTTCCTGAGTGGCTTAGAGTTCTCATATGGAAATCTAGTATCAGTCCAGGTATTTATTATCTAAAAGCTTGTTTGTGATGAAACATCTCCTCCCAGGATGGTCCATGCATATCCACGAAAGCAGGAGCCTTGGTTCCTTGTTATTTGTGCCTCTGTCTGTGTACATGTGTGTGTGTGCAAATATGCATGCATGTATATGCAGTGCTGGAGATGGAAGTTAGGGCACTGTATATTCTATGAGAGTGTTGCACCACTGAACTACCCCCAGTTCCCCAGAGGCTTTTGGAGTGTCTTCACAACCTGACATCTGGCTTCTTCCAGAGTCAGAATCTGAGAACGGAAGGGAGAAGCCACAATATCATTGTGACCTACCCTCCAAGGACAGTACTGTTGCTGAAATATTTTATTGGAGACATAGCCCAGTGTTACTCATCACAGGAGGTGAGGTGATAAAGACAAGTGGTGGGAATTGTAGAGGACCATTTTGGAAACTGATTACTGTAGGGATGAGGAAACATCCTCTAGATCACTCTGTTTCTTTCCTTTCTTCTGACCAAATCAGAAATCTCTGTTAGGCACTACTTTGTCCTCTCCATGTCAGGCCCAGGAAGTGGGGAGACTAGAGTCTTCTAGGGGAAATGCTGCTTCTGAGTGTAGAACATCCTGTCCTAAGGGCCATTCTGGAAGGTGGTGAAGGGATTAGCGTGTGCCTCCCAAGCCTGCTCCTCTGTGGCTTCTTCACTTTGCTTCTCTTGTTCTTCATTGATGTTGTGCTTCATCTTCTTTGAAAGAGTAAAGAACATTCTGTTTGGCTGACTTATAATGGGCACAGCTAAAGCATAAATGCATTTTTCCAGAGCCTGAGGCAGTTAGTCCCCAAATGAAGTTTATTTCGTGAAGAAATTAGTTCCGGTTGGATTCTTGAGATGGAATTTTGGGCTTATGCGAAGCAAACTGAGAAGAGCAGCAAGCTCAAAGGTCGAGGAGACACTAATGGGAACTATTTGCTAAGGATCTGCCCCTGTGGTTTTCATCCGAGCATCCCTCCCACTCCTCTCAGCCTCTGCATCACCTAATAAGTACATCTGTTCTCCCTTGGCCTGGTTATTGGCTCAGCATGAGAACAAGATCCAGCATGGATCAATTGGAACCATGATGATTCAACTCAGGAAATTTTGTTGAACTGGTGGACTTGCTACCAACCTGCTAACTATGTATCAAGCATATCCAAGAGATGGAGGAAGAGCCCAGAGCACCCTACTGCATTGCTATAGATGAGCTGTGGTAGAATCCAGCTTTATAAATTTTCTTTCGGCTTCAGCCAGTTTGAATCTCCCAGCTCTGCCAACCATGCTCAATCTGACTGTCAACCTCCTTTGTAGTGATCAGGTGATGCCACCTCTCCTACATTGCAGTACAGTGATTTGGGTGCAGAAGGCATGGAATGGTTTTTTTTTCTTTATGTTGTGATATGCGATTCCCCTTAGTATGCCGTGAATACCATTGGCTAATAAAGAAACTGCTTTGAGCCTATAGCAGAGCAGGGCAGAACAGAGCTAGGTGGGGAAAACAAAACTGAATGCTGGGAGAAAGAAGGCAGACTCGAGAGAGAAGCCATGGAGTCACTGCTGGAGACAGATGTGCTGAAACTTTGCTGGTAGGCCACGACCTTGTGGTGATGCACAGATTAATGGAGATGGGTTAAATTAAGATGTAAGAGTTACCAATAAGAAACTAGAGCTAAAGGGCCAAGCAGTGATTTGAATAATATAGTTTCCCTGTGATTATTTCGGGAGTCTGGGTGGCTGGGAAACAAACAAGCAGCCTTCTGACAACAGTGTTGTATATGCAGCTTTTTGGACATGCTCATTTTCTTCTCACTAGACCCTGGCTCTCCTGCAGCTGGGAATGAAACCAGGCTCATTCCTTCAACCTGGTGCTCATGAAACTCAGTGTCAGTAATACAGTCACTGGCACATTGAACCTGAACCTCTCCACGAGACTGTTCAGCCGTAGAGATTAGTATGAGTTGCGGTCCAAGAGGCCTTTGTTCTCTGCTGCCCAGCTAATGTGGAAAGAAATGAACTGTCCGGTAAGAGACTAGACAGGGCGTCTGGACCCTCGCCGTTGTCTTCAGGCCAGTTTTCCCAACTGTTAGCTTTGCTTGGAAAGCTACATCATTTCCAGCAACCCCCTTCCCACTGCACACATCACGGCTTCAGAATTACACACTCTATTGCTGGGCAATTAAGCAACAATGCAATTAGGAATGTTATGGCAAAGATGACGATCTGTGGGGTCCCTTGAAGATGATTTGCTTAAAATATTGAGCTCAGTGCTGAGAAAAACAAAACATACATGTTGCTGTTTCTTAATGTTGGAGGGAATCGTCCCAGAACAGTTGTGAGTCATCCCTTCTCTGCAGCCTACTCTTTTCTGCCATGAGCCGCATCCAAGAGCCCCTCTCTCTCTTGTGGTACCTTGCTCATCGCTGTGTGGTGGGCTGTTTCCACGGGCAGACCAAGCCCTCTCCCACTTTTCCACACTTGGATGTCTTCCATGCTTCACGGAGACCCAGAGGACAGCTGTGTGGTAATAGTCATCATCTTCCCTCTTTGGGTCAAGGTAGTGTGTACTTGAAGCCCTATTCGTGGAGCACAGCATTTTATTGGATGCAGCCCCAGGATGGGCTTTCCTGACACTTCCTTGAAATGACTGGGAAAATCAGAGTGGCGTGTCTGCCTGACTCCGCAAAGCTGGCCCGGTGAGCCGCACTGGTGAACACTTTGTCAGTTTGCAGTGTCCTGCTTTCTGAGATGATGGCTTTTACCCTGGGTGCTTGCTGTGTCTTTCCTGATGAGATGGCTGCAGTGATGGAGCCACGTCATTAGTGTTCTGATGGAAACGGCCATTATGGTGTTTTCTATTAGGCCAAGCATGTGAAATTGCTCGTACTCAACTGCTTTTTGACTTCATAAAGACAGCAAGGTTGCAGTTATTTTATCATTTTTTGATAGGGCAAATGGCTGCATCAGTAGGTTCAACTGAGTCACTTTACTAATTCATGAGGAGTTAAGATCAGGGATCCCTGGGTGGAGTGGAGAGAGCCAATTTACACCAAGGGAGTTGGTGTGTGTAGAGCCTGGCTTGACTACTCTTTCTTCCAGTGACCTCACTGTCTTGTCTTGCCTAGATGAGGCTTGGTCCTTTGCATGGAGTGACATCATGACTACTCTGTGCTTGGTCTCACATAATAGGAGGTGACTTAATTAAGCAATACAGTACCCTGTGAAGGCTGCATGGGTGGCCTTATGGACAGTGGTCCAGGCCGTTGCATGAGTGGCCTTATGTACAGTGATCCAGGCTTTGGCTTGGACTCTCTGGGAGGATGTATTCCTTCCTAAACCCTCAGTTTTAGGCCCTTTGGGATGCAGATTATTGGGGACAAAATATAGGAGCCAACTAAGATGATCCGGTTGTTACATAGGCTATGGTGACATGTGTATCTGTCACATACACACACGGAGTAACTGAATGAAGAGTTGGAAAGTCAAAATCAATCTATTAGTGGCACTGTCTCAACAAGGTTATGCAACCAGTTTGACTGTTTCATAAAAATAACTTGACTTAAAAACCAATCAACCAACCAACAAAAACAATAATAGCAAAAACATCCCCAAAACATTGGATTCAGTTTTCTCTTCTCAGGGTAGTTTAGATATCATGTTTTGAAACTTTGAGAATAATATCAAAGGCAAATAAAGCAGCATTCTCCAGGCTAGCACTTACACTTTTTATTTTTTTTATAGTTAATGGTTTTTTTTATATTGCTGTTGTTGCTGTGTGTGTATGAGAGAGAAGGGGGAAGGAAGAGAGAGAAAGAAAGAGGGAGAGAGAAGGAAGGAGAAAGAAGGGAGGGAAAGGAGGAAGAGGAAAAGAAGCAGCAGCTGCTACTAGAGTTCTACCTTGGCTGTTTTTCCGCAGGAGCTGTCCATCTTGTTTTTAAATTTTAACTGTGTTTTAAATTGTGTGTGTGCAGCGCAGGCACGTGAGTATGTGGGCATGTTGGCTTGTGTATACCCATGCGGAGGCCGAAGCAGGCTGCCAGGTATCTCCTTTTGTCACTCTCTACCATATTTCCTGAGACAGGCTCTCTTACTGAACTGGAAACTCCTCATTTTGGCTAAGCTGGCCAGCCAGTGAGCTCTCAGCATGCCCCTGCCTCTGCCAATGCTGGGGTTACAAGCATTGTATCAGTGCCCAGCACGTCTCCACGCCTCTCTCTTTACCTGGCCTGCCTTTACAATTATGTGCCATCATATCTAGATTTTTTTAAAATATAGATTCTGGGAGATTGCAGGTCCTCATGATTGCAGATCAAACATGCTATTCATTGAGCATGCACCACAGCCCCGTTTCTAACTAAAACCAAAAAGATTTTCTTTATGTGTATGCAAGTTTTGCTCAAATGTATGTCTGGACACCACATACGTGCCTGTGGTGCACACAGAGGTCAGAAAAGGGTGTCAGATCCCTGGAAACTAGAGTTACAGATTTGCATGGGCCGCCTTATGGGCCCTGAGAACTGAACTTAGGTCCTCTAAAAGAGCAAGTGCTCTTAACTGATGAGACAGGCCCATTCCATTTCTAACTTTTAAATGCTGTAAAGTGAGTTTACTTAGCATCATACCTAACCTCTACTGATGGTATTTTCCCAAAAGGGCCTGACACATTGGGTAGTGATATTCATGTTAGTTAGGAACACGGGGCTACTGGGTGCATGTTATTCTGTGAGCATGTTGTATGCTTGCCTTGCCCAAAATCCACTTGCTATTGTGCAACTGTGACCAAAATACTTAATAAAGACAACTTAATAGAGGAAAGATGTATTTGGGCTCTTGGTTTTAGAGGTTCCCATTCATCCTGGTGGGCAAGGCATGGAAAAGTGGAGCATATGACAGCAGCTAGAAAGCCGCGAGGGGGGAATGCTGGGCTCAGCTCCCTTTCTCCTCTTTTCTGGGCTTCCAATCCATAGGATGGTACCATCCATATCTAGAATGTCAAGGCCCACTTCAGCATATGCAGTGTAAGTGCTCTCTCAGACAGGCCCACAGCTATGCCTTGGTCTCCTAAGAGATTGCAAAGCCTGCCAGGTTGGCATGGAAGACTAAGCATGACATGGTAATATTAGCAAAAGCAGTTCACTGCTCACAAAGACCTCTGTTCGCAGCTCCTCAGCTTCCCTTTGGGAACATTTCCTTCTAACCCTGGGTCCCTGGATTTACTGATAGCCTCTTGACCAGACCTGTGAATAAGAGGGTCACAGTTTCATGGCCACTGTGGCTCCATTTGATACACAAATCAAGTATGATGGTTTGAATAAGAATCATCCCCCCCTAGGCTCATGTATTTGAATGTCTGGTTCCAGTTGATGGAGTTGTTGGAGAAGGTTTTGGAGATATGCCCTTGTTGCAGGATGTGTGCCACCACGGGTGGGCTTTGAGGTTTCAGAAGACTCCTGTCAGTTCCGTGCTTGCTCTCTGACTCACGGCTGTGGATCAAGATTTGAGTTGTCAGTTGTTCCTTTGCCATAGCAGACTCCAACCCTCTGAAACCATGAGTCAAATTAGACACTTTCTTTTATAAATTGCCTTGGTCATGATAATTTATCACTGTGATAGAATAGTAACTAAGACATAGAATAGGCTTGAAGGCAGCAGGAACCTGTAGCAGAGGCTTCACCTGCTAAGTACTTCAAATAGCACCATCAGCTGGGGAACAAAGATTCAGAACATGAGCCTGGAGGAGACATTTTAAATTCAAACCATAGCACATACCATTTTGTCAGTCACAAGGCTTTAGGTAGAGCTTCAGGGAAGAAGTGGCCTCTTGCTGCCTGCTGTCAAACCAATGGGAGATGATTCTGGAGCCACCTAGAAAGGGATGTTCCTATAAGCCATGACTTCCTGGAATGCAAGAGTGGAGATGGAGGAAGAATCAGTGTTGATAAAATTGGTTCTGCCCCTATCCAATCATGCCCGAGTTCCTCAGTCACGTGAATTGTATTTCTGTTATTTATTGTTGATCTGGTCCTGGGGAAGGTGCTGAGTTCGGGGAGGCTCTTCAGGAACACAGGGCTCCCTTCTCAGAAGCTGCACCCCTACTGGATTTTGCAGTGAAGCTACGGAGAAATGTGGCTGCTGAGAAGTTTGGATACTGAGAAGGATGCCCCAGTTTGAGGATCAAGCTTACATGAAAATAAAACTCAGGGACACCACAGGCTTTGCCTGGGTCCTAGTTCTAAGTCTGGGTGGTATTGTAAGCTTGCTTTTCTAGAAGGGATGTGTACAGAGAGAGCAGACAGAAAGGTAGGGTTGGATAACTTGCGGGATAATCAGTATCAGGGCCGTCTGCTCTGATGTGACACCCCTTCTCTGAAATAATGCTGTGTGACCCTCCCTAAACTCAGTGTCTGCTTCTGAGGGTGGAAAGAAGTGTCATATTCTCTCTTACTGTCTGCCAGCCTCATTTATTTAAGACTCGGTTGAGATTGTACTGCTGCTCCAAATGGGTGCTGCTCATACCTTGAGAGTTGGATTGAGCGGCACCCGCACCCTTGGCTAGTAAGAAGAGACATGCTCAGCAGGGCATGGTTGGCCACATCCACGAGAGCCCTTGAAATAGGACAGTTTGAGACCTAGAAAAAAAAACATCCTGAGTCAGGTAACACAGACTCAGAAAGAAAACACAGAATGTATTCACTCATAAGTGAATAAAAGCAAAGGATAACCAAACTACAATCCACAGCTCCAGAGAAGCTGGGTAACAAGGAAGATCCTAAGAGGGAAGCATGGCTCACCCTGGGAAGGGAAATTAGATGAGATCTCCTGGGTAAACTAGGGGTGGGGAGCAGTAAAGGGGAGGGAATGAGGGATGAGATCATGAGGGAAAGAGATGGTCGAGGTAGGAGAGGGATGGATTGGGAGAGCAATGAAAGAGAGATCTTGATAGAGGGAGCCACTATGGGGTTAGGGAGAAACCTGGTGTTAGGGAAATTTTCAAGAATCTACAAGGATGACCTCAGCTAAGACTCCTAGGAGAGGGTGACTGAACTGACCTTCCCCTATAATCAGATTGGAGAATTCTCAAACAGTCATCATAGAGCCTTCGTCCGTTAACTGATGGAACCAGATGCAGAAACTCACAAACGAGCACCTGGTCAAGCTCTGGGAATCCAATCAAAGAGAGGGAGGAGGGAATATATGAGCAAGGAAGGTCAAGATCATGATGAAGAAATCTACAGAGACAGTTGGACCAAGCTCGTAGAAACTCACGAAGTGTAGACCGATAGCTGTGGAGCCTCCATGGAACCAAACTAGGCCCTCTGTATGTGGGAAACAGTGTTGAAGCTTGAGCTATCTGAGGGGCCCCTGGCAGTGGGACCAGGATTTATCCCTGGTGCAAGAACTAGCTTGTTGGAGCCCATTCCCTATGGTGGGATGCCATGCTCAGCCTTAACGCAGGGGAGAGGGGCTTGGTCCTGTTCCAACTTTATTGACTCCCCATGGGAGTCAGACTTTATTGACTCCCCATGGGAGCCCTTACCCGTTGGAAGGAATGAATGGGGATGGGCTGCATGGGAGAAGGAGGTAGGAGGAGTAGTGGAAGGGATAACTGTGGTTGGAATGTAAAATAAAGTAAAATAATAAAAAAGAAAGAAATAGGTCAGCATGGAGCTGGTGACAGTTGAGGCAGTGGTATAACAGGCACAGGGTATAACAGAACAGGTGAGGAGCAGGGGTTCAGGGGAGTATGCAAGGATATAAGGCGTGGGTGTGACTGTGGACCAGAGTCCATCACAAGATGCAGGCTGGACAGGGAAAAGGCTAGGAGTCCAGGGTGGAAAGCTGATGACCATCTGGGAATGAGGCAAGGGGCAGCTGAAACAGCCCACTCTGACGCGGCCAACTGAAGTGGTTGAGCCAGAAGTGCTGTGTCAAGATGTAGAAAGGCATCTTTTAATTAACCAGTGATGTTACCATCATGCTCTACGGCAGATGATGGGGCAAGTCTCAGGGTTGGGATCTGATTTGATCACTGCTTGCTGAAAGCAATTACTTGGCTGCAAGTTTAATGGTTTGGTTTGTAGGCTGTGTTAAATGTCCCTGAGTTTAAAAAAGCCCTATCAAAATGCCATTGACAACTCACTCCTTATCACATCTCAACCAGAACAAAGTCTTCCTGTTAATCTTTGCTGTTAAACAAATAGGTTCTCTTGTTGGGCAAAGGGAGGGATGGGTGGCTTACTCAGGAAACCTAAAAAGAGGTTAAGCATGTTCTTATTAGACAATCTTGTAATTCCCTGCAACTGACCATCTGCATGACTGTGTTAAATATGTCCTGGGAGTCAGTTAGAGATTCAGGTTCTCGAACTTGACCCTGGGAAGCACATCTCAGTATAATCCTGAGTGATGCGTGTATGGAGATGCTGAGAAGCAAGGATGGGTGCTCATGCTAAGTGGATACCACTGGATTCCTTTATGAGTATCACCAGGAGGAGCTGGCGCCTTTGTTATGGTAAAGTGAGTTTGGGAGGGAGGAATGGAGGAGGGGAAAGAAGGGAAGGAGAGAGGAAGAAAGACATGCTGGAGGGAAAGAGGAGAGAGGTACCAAAGCATGCTTTCCTTAGGCAGCTGGGTGTATGAAATCAATACCAGACCTGCTGGACCCCCATGGGAAGCAATGGACAGAGAGAGAGGATTTATGGGGGGGAGGGTTTAGAATGATATGAATGGGCCATCAAGATGGCCCTGTGGCAATGGGTTTTTGAGCCTACTGCACGTATTGGCTTTGTGGGAGCCTAGGCAGTGTGGATGCTCTGCTAGGGCAGAGGCTCCTGTCTTTCTCTGTCCTATGAGTTTCATTCTCTGATTTCTATTTTGTAGCAAGTGTCACTGTAGCCTTCAGGCACCATTCATCTGCTCAATAGAGAGTAAACAATGGCTGAAAGTACTTCCCATTTGATAGATCATTTCCTTGCCATCGACTAATAAAATTTAGGGAGGAAATGGCAAATATCTCATTTGTTTGACTGATTCTAGTTTTCCACACAGTCAACGAAGGCATCCTTGAGACTTGGATTGCTCTGGTTCTTTGCAGAATCTCTGTGCAGCAGCCCGCCCGTGTTCTCTTGTCTCCTGTGGGTCTTGGTGCACAGAGCAACCTGGCTTTGACAGGGAGAAAACCTGGTGTTTGTTTCAGAGCTTCTCTTGTTGTTTCTGATCTGTGGCACACCCTCCATACCCACACATCTGTCTCTGTCCAGCATGACATGTGCCCTGTGGCTCAGGTGGCACCGTCTCTTCCAGGATGCTGGAACTGCTCAGTGCACAACTCTCCGTGGCTGACTCAACTGAGCATATGCCGCACGTCACACCCTTGTCCGGCAGTTTATTCGTGTTCTTGATCTGCTTCCTAGACTCCTACACAGGCTGCCTTTGGCTCAGACAACCCAAGATTTTTCTGGGCTTTGTCTCCACATTTCAAGACACCTCAGAAAGCAATCCATAAGGCTGCCACTTCTGGTGACAGCCACTTGTGAAAAAGCATTGGGTTTTGCCCAAGTGACAGCAGCTTTGGTTGTAGGGAAAGCTGGCTGCCTGTGTGTCTAACAGAACCCTCAAAATGGGGAGAGGATGGTGGCTGGTGATGGCACATCATCTCAAATGCCACTTTAGCTAAGACTCTAGGTGAGCACTGTTGTCCTTACTCTCCAGGGACCCCATCACAATGAATTAGTTCTCCAGAATTCAATTCTGAACTCGTTACTATGCAGCTTGGATTCTAGTTAACTGCATTTCTTCCTCTTCACAGGTCCCCAGCTTCTTTCACAGCAGGGAGGGGAGGTGTCTCACAGTCACCACGTTTCCTGTTCAGGAAGTCATAATTGTGTGATGGATGAATGCAGGTAGCTTTGCCCCAGCCCTCCGCAGCCTTGGGTGTCCATGTCTTCTATATTGCCACCCCTCTAGTTCCCTGGCCGCAGTCTGGAAGAATGGTGTTGTCGGTGATCACCCATCACAGATCATACCTCAGCCTCCCCACTGAAGAGATCTGCTTGGTGCCACACTGAGTCACCCAGGAAGTGGAACTGAAAGTGCTGTTCCTAGACAGTGTCTTCCGTAGAGTAAGCATGCTTCTGACAGCAGGTGGAGAGGGGAAGCTTTACAAATTAGATCTTATATTTGGGGGGGGTATGAAATGTCCTTTTAAAATTAATTTTGTTGTTTTCATATTATTACAGAAATAGTAAAGGCTTTTTTCAGAATAGGTAGACCTCAACCAGGCATAAAATTCACATGACCCCATTTGCCTGAAAATCATAACTTTTTACTTGGGTGCTAGTAAAAAAAAAAACCCAAGTACTGGGGCTAGAAGCCAGGGACTTGTATATACTAGAAGGTGTTCTACCATTGACCAACAATCCTAGCACAGTACAAAAAATTTTAACACCTTGGTTATAGACTTGCAAATCTCTCTCTCTCTCTCCTCTCTCTGCTTGTGTGTGTGTCAGAAGAACTGTGTAGTGAATCCTTTCAGAGGGGACTAAACCCCAGATTTATTTGTGCTATTGGTTCAGGTAAGATCATTAACTGTTTGCAGGAGTGGGGTGGAGATGAGGGTGTCACACAATCTGAAGTTTTCTGTAACTCCGTGTCTTTTTCCTTCCATTCACCCATCTACCCATCTGTTCACTCCCATCCATCCCTACCCACCTACCCTCACTCATTAATCCACCTACTCATCCCACCTGTCTACCGATCTCTCCACCCATCCACCAACCATCCATTGATTAATGTGTGCATCCATCCATGTCCTCCAGTCATCAATCAACTGGTCTATCAACCTACTCATATGCCTATCAAGCATGCATTCATCCATCAGTTATCATTTATTAGCTGGTCATGTATTTCCTAATTGAGTATTGAGGGACTGACATGAAAATCCCATGAGAAAAGGCAGGCTGACTGATTGAGCGCCTCCTCGGGGAGTCTCTCACGTGCAGCGCGCGTATTTACGGCATTCACCAAGGACTGGATTACACAGTCAAAGATTAACATCCCCGCTGCACAAATTAAAAATCCTCTATTATTTGCAGCATGGAGCAAGCCAGCGGAAGATCAGGCATCTTCTCTTTGAACAACATAATTGAATACCTCTCAGCCTGAGCCCCTTGCTGTATTGATTTGAATTAATTATTTGTGCATTTGTACTCTCCTGGCTTCCCCCGTTCTGGAGTGCCCCACAGTGCAATGCTGCACAGCCACCACCCCGAATCTGGAAGTGTTAACACTGCTAACCACAATCAATCAATCCAATGGAATCAGATTTTGCTGATAGAGAGACTTGCTTGTAAAACTGTCATTCTATTTGATGGGAATTAGCATTCTGAAACATGAGTGCCTTAGCTAAAGGCACCATTCATTAGATTAGGATTTGGAGAAGCTGGAGGAGGTGGCCGTGGGAGGTCCTGAGGGCTGAGGAAGCCAGGCTCTGCTAACCACTGCCTAGTCTTTTGCTATTTAGAGAACAGAAATCTGTTGCACTGCACTTGGGAAGTCCACCAGCTCAGTAGCTACACTAGCAGATTGTGTTGAAGACACGCTTTCTGCAGTCTTTTCTCCAAAACCAAACAGAAAAAAAAATGTATTTTGTAATTTACCCAAAGAATTATGCAGGGAAAAAATAAGTCAATATGATTAAGGAAAAAGAAAATCTAGGTCATCTGCCATTCAGTTTAACTTTGTTGGTATCTTCTTAAAGAGAAAACAGGACACATGTTATTCTGAAAGCATCAATTACCTGGTTCGGCCTGGGAGTTAACTTAAACCTTTGACTCCATCCCTCTTGGAGGACTCTGATTGGCTTCCCTGTCTCCTGACCCTGGAAAACTACTAGAACAGTCACAGCCAGTAGGGACTGTGGGGATGAAAGATGAATTGGAGACTGGAAAGCGTGAGCTCTCATGCCCACAGGTTGGGACCATGTGCTTGCATGAGGCAACAGGGTGCCACCCTGAGTGGCAAGATCTCAGGGAGGCTTGGAGACGGATCTGGGGCGGCTGTTGCTTGGCACTTCCCAGTTGTCACCAAGTAGGAGTGTAGATCCCACGTGCTTGTGTATTATAAGCTAGAGAGCTGGTTTTTTAGTGCGAGTGCCTGGTGTGGTAATAGTAATAAAACGCACTACTGCAGGCCAGACCAAATGTTCTGTGTGTTAGGTGCGGCATGAGACTACCCAGGTTTCAGGTATAGGTAGGAGATGGAACTGGAGGTGAGTTTGGCTTGGGCTTGTAGAATCAATACTGTGTGTGACACAAGGCCCCCCCCGCCTAGAAGGTTCCTTTCCTCTTCCTTTTCTTTAAGTTCACCTGTCCAGACAAGATCCATCACTCGCTGTCATGTTTATGATCTCCTGCTGTTGTTGCTCTGCCTGTGATCTCATTCACTCCCTTGGTAATTTTTGATAATGCAGTAAGTACTCACCTCTCAGACTAAGAATTAAGGTCTTGATTCTCACCTGTGTCTATCCTATTTTCTTGAAAAATATTTTTATTCTATTTTATATATTTATTTGTCATTCAGTGTGTGTGTGTGTGTGTGTGTGTGTGTGTGTGTGTGTGTGTGTCTGGCACACGTTCAGAGATCAGAGAACAACCTTTGGAAGTTATTTTCCTTCTACCACAGAACTCAGGTCATCTAGCATTATCTATTACGTATGTTTCATCTGTGTATGATACATATCAATGTTACCCTTTCAATACAGTCAGTCTTATCCTTTCTTCCATCCATCACATATCAGGCATCTGTTGTCTCTGGATCAGCTTTGACTTTTATCTACATACATACATGCATACAGTGTTTGGGACTTCCTTTTTTCCCCAGTTAACAGATGCTAAGGCTCTTTGTTTGGCTCTTTGTTGTATGTGACTCATTCACTCTGACCCATGTGATATTCCATCATGAGAATATTCTACAACATCTCTCCACTGCCCTGCTCACAGGTACTTACTTCCAGTTTATATGAAAAAAAACTTCTATAAGAGTCTGGTATACATATTCAACCAATGTCTCTGTCACTACTGTTGGTGTTTCTATACTTTGCCTCATGTTGTGTCTGCAGTCACAAAATGGGGCAGGTGTCTGATAAAGGTCTTGACAATAATGGAAATGGCATTCTCTCTCTTTTTTTTTTTTATCTTATTATGCTTTACTTTGTCATGTTTGGTTGTTATCTTCTAGAAGCATGTTCTTTTCTCTTTTTTCTTTAAATTCTTTTCATTTTACATAGCTGTCCCAGTTACCCTTCCCTTCCCTTCTCCTGCTCCTCACCTTCTTCCATCACACCCACATCCATTCCTCAGAGGGATAAGGCCTCCCTTGGGGAGTCAACAATGTCTGGTATACCAAGTTGAGGCAGGACCAAGACCCTCCACCCTGCATCAAGGCTGAACAAGGTGTCCCACCATAGGGGATGGGTTTCAAAAAGCCAATTCATGTACCTAGGATAAATCCATGTCCCACTGCCAGGTCCCAAAATCAAGACAAATATTGTCACCCACATTCAGAGGGTTTAGTTCAGTCCCATGCAGGATCCCCAGCTGTCAGTCCAGGGTCCTTGAACTCCCACTAGCTCAGATCAGCTATCTCTGACCCCCCTTGCTCATATGACCCCTCCTCCCTTACTTCTACTAAGCTCCAGGAGCTCAGCCCCGTGCTTGGCTGTAGATCACCACATCTATTTCCATCAGTTAGTGGATGTAGGTTCTATGATGACAATTAGGGTAGTCACTTATCTGATTATAGGGGAAGGCCAATCCAGGCACCCTCTCCTCTATTTCTAGGAGTCTTATCTAGGGTCATTCTTGTAGATTCCTGGGCATTTCCCTAGTACTTGGCTTCTCCCTAACCCCAGAATGGCTCCCCTTATCAAGATACATCTTTCATTGCTCCCCCTCTCTGTTCCTCCCCCAACTCAGCCATCTCAGTCCCTCATGTTCCCACCCCTATTCCTTCCCCTTCCCTGTTTTCCCAGGAGATCTCAGCTATTTCCCTTCCATGGGGCCCTCCATATGTGTCCCTCTAGGACCCTCCTTTTTATCTAGCTTCTCTGGGGTTGTGGATTTTAGCATGGTTATTCTTTGTTTTGCATCTAATATCCACTACTTAACAAGTGAGTACATACCTTGTTTGTCGTTCTGGATCTGGGTTAGCTCACTCAAGATGTTTTTTTTTTTTTCTAGTTCCATCCAAAATGGCATTCTCTTATTCTTAGTGGATTGTCTTGGTTCTTGACTGATGACAGCAGGGATCCCTAGGGTGGGGGGCAGCAGTGTGACTGTGATGTGGGAGTGATTTCTTATTAATAAAGAAACTGCCTTGGCCCATTTTATTGGATAGAAAATTAGGTAGGCGGAGTAGACAGAGGAGAATGCTGGGAAAAAGAAGCTGTGTGAGGAGTCGCCATGGTTCTCCCGCTCCAGACAGACGCAGGTTAAGATCCTCCCTGGTAAGCCAGCTCGTGGGCTACACAGAATATTAGAAATGGGTTAGAACAATATGTAAGAGCTAGCCATAAGGAACTGGAACTATCCGGGCCAGGCAGTGTTTGAAAGAATACAGTTTCCGTGTAATTATTTCTGGGCATAAGCTAGCCATGCGGGCGGCCGGGTGCCGGGGACGCAGCCCTGCCGCCGCTCCTGTTTCAACATGACTGCACAAAGTCTGGGCACCCAGGCTGGCTGGAGTTTCCCTGTGTAAAGTGTGCATGAGCACAGTGCAGATACATACATGAACTATGTGGATGTGCCTAACTCCTTGCCATGTTTTGCCCAGAAAAAGCAGAGGCTGTACTCTCAGAAATGCTGGTCGAATGTAAATCATCGTTGTCAGCAAATGTAATGTGGGAAGGGCTCCTAGCAAAGTCATAGGGGTTGCAACTTATCCAGAAGCATCAGAAGCCCCTTAGCACCGAGTACAGCAGCCCCCACATGGCCCTGCTTATTGTACTGAAACTAAGGGCCACCTTGTACAGGTCAGGCAGACCCCGTGTCCTCTGGGTCAGAGCTGCGTCTAGGAGCATGGATTTAGGATGAGAACAGAATTTTGAATGGTACTGTGTAGGATCATATCACATTCTGTCAACCTCCAAGAATTTCTGTCCTTCTCACCAAGGACAAGCTTTTTAAAATTGATTACTGCCAAAGAACATGAGTAATATGGCTCTTGTGAGGTACTACCAACCAGCCTGCAACCTTTATCAAGATTGCAGAATTCAGGGCTTTCCCCAGGCTTGGGGCATGGAGACATCTACGTTCTTCTCCTATTTGCCTCCCCTCCCTGGCTCAACCTGTGGATCTCACTCTTCCTCCAGCCCTAATTATAAAGTAATTGTCATTCCAACCTCTAGAATTCCGTTGGTAACCCTGGAATGTACTCAGATTGGGTGCTGCTCATAAACTGGGGCCAAAGCACCCCACTACTCAGTGTGTGCTTGTCACATAGAAATAAATCATCTTGTCCTTGGACCTTATGCATGCTTGTCTTTGTCTGAAACCAAATATGGAAAGGACAGGGAGTTTGGGTAGTGAGTTTTGTATTTTTCCAGTTTGGGTGGATGCTTTTCTTTTCAGGTTTATGTGCTTAATGTCCATATCAGTGAAGGATGTATTTCTGTCTTCCCAGAGAGCTGCAGGAAAAGCACAGCTCACAAGTCTGCGTGATGAATCTGCAAGTGCACACTTCCCCCTTTGTGCCCATGGTGAGCCAGCAGCACCCAGCACACAGTGTCCAGGGCCAGGGAGCTTCACTCTTGCTTCCTGCTTGGCCAGAGCTTCTCTGTGAGCGCTTCTGTCCTGTTATCAGAGTGCACTTCTTCCACACTCTTGTCTTGACTTCTTAGAGCATCTGACAATTGTTCCTGTTGCTCACTGTAGCCTTGACCAGGTGTCCAGGTTGTCCTCCACGCTAGAAGATAAAGTATTTATCCCTCTATTCCAGATGCCATTGTTTATTGTTGTTGTTCTTTATTGTTGTTGTTGTGTTTGTGTGTGTGTTTGGCTTTTTGAGACAGGGTCTCGCCATGTGATTCTGGCTGGCCTGGTACTCTCTGTGTAGACCAAGCTGGCCTCGAGCTCACAGAGACCCTCCTTCCTCAGCCTCTTGATTAATAGGATTAAAGGTGTGCCTCACCACACCCATCTCTAAGGTGTGTTGAGAGCCCAGGAGAGCAGTGTATCCACAGACCACCTACCTCTTTCTCATGCCCATTACACCAGGGTGGGAACCTCAGCAGGCATCTGGTTTACTTCACCTGTGCAGCAGGATCTGATGGGGACAGATTTTCTTCAACCCAACCTCTGCACTGGTCACCTGGCACATCACCCTGTCTCTAACACATGTCTCCATTCAACCTGGCATCTTGGAAGTGCCTTTTTCTTTTCCCAAGCAGAGGGCTAAGATGCACAGTGATATTAGTCAAGCATAGTCTTGAGTTCACCATAAAAACAGACAATCTTTCTGGACAGAATCACTATCCACCATCAGCTCAATTGATGCAGATCAACAAAAATGGAAGGTGGAAGAGCCTGCAGCATCCACCAGAAACAGTGATCCTGAGGATTTCTTCACATAGCATCCAGTGCACTAGCTTCATGCCAGGGTCTCTGCACATCTGGGACTTTCCAAACATGAGATTCATCTTTTCTCTTACGTAGGCAATAGATCATCTGAATGCTGAAATAGTCAGAATAGGCAGGGTTGCAGTACAGTAACAAGCAGACCCCCCCCCCCAAGTGACTGGGTTGAAATAAGTAAGGCTCACTCCTCATCAAACCATTTCTGCCATTACTACCCAGCAGTAAGATTACAGAGGTGTTGCTTGTCAGTGGGTGGGGTGTGTCTCTTGCTATTTAGAATGTTCCTGTTGTCATATTGGAAGAGAATGCTTCAGAGAGCCTTGCATCAGCAAACAAGTGTCTTGGATGAACCCCTTCTTCCTGTGGGTGCTGTCCCCCCCCCCCCCGCCACTGGATGCTAGAAACTGTTGGCAACACATGCTGAGTCAGGAGAAAGGAAACATTTGGTGAGTAACGCTGACAACTGCACATATTTGATCCAGGTTAAGTCAGGCTCAGGGCCTCACACCTATATTCCCAACATTTAGGAGGCTGAAGAGGATACAAGATCAAGGCTATCCTATGCTGCAAAGGAATTTCAGGCTAGCCTAGGTTATAGTGTGAAATCTTCTCATTTAAAGAAAACCATGACATTCAAATACACAAACCAATCTAAAACTAAAACAAAACAAACCCCCAAATAAACAACAGTTGTAAAAGTCTGGCTATATTTAAATACCCACAGGTCTGGGTATTTAACGGAGTCCTATCATGAAATTAATAGTAGGTAGCTCCCATGGCATATTAGTGTCTCTGAGACATGCAACCTGTCCCCAAACTCACAGATCCAGAGGCCAAAAGCCATCTCCATGGTACAAGCTAAGCGAGTACAGACAACTAGCCACCTCTCTTTTTTGAGGCTCACTGAAGCTAGGACCAGCGCAGACTGGCATATGAGCTCACAGCAGGTAAGTGCACCTCAGTTCTACTGAAGGCTGGAAAGAAAGGCTGGCTCTTGGCTTGCACAGTAGCCCGCTCTCTTCATTCTTGTTTCTGGGAAGTCCCCCGTCCCTTGGCAGGCTAGGCAGGTACTCTTGTCTGCTTGCTGTGGCACAACCAGGTGTCCTGGGCTACCTTCTGCCCTGGGAGACATTCAGCTGGTGTCTGTGAAGCAGAGGTCACAGTGTCTGGCTGCAACAGGCACTGAAACTGGACAGTCATACATGGCTGTAGAAAGTCTATTTAAAAGGGTTTCTTTTTTATTATTCAACTGTTATTCAGCAATATACAGTGCAGTTTATAAACAACTATACCCTTGTTTCCAATCTTTATTTAAAAATAAATATTATTGACAGTGAGTTTTAATTATGGTGTTTTTTTTTAATCAAAATGTCTCCAAAGAAATAATTTAATAAAGAAAAGCCCCCAAAGAAAAAGTAAATTCAAAAAAAATTTCTAAACACAATAATCTCCTAAAAATATTTTACTTTGTCAGAAAGGCTTTGACCCGACTTTTTTTTTTTTTTTTTTTTTTTTTACATATTATCCTCAAAGTACCTGTTCAACAGTTCGTGCAAAATGAAGACTCGGAGGGCACGTGAAGGAAAGAAACAGAAACTGGACGTTGCCGTGGAGAGCTCAGCGCCCCATGCAGACTGCACGGCCTTCGCTCTATCCTATCTGGAAACTTGATGCGTTACTTTAAGTCTTCTAAATTTGTGTTACTTCCCCAAAAAATAAGATTTATTTATTTCTGCATGGACTTCTTCATGCTTCCCTTGGTCCTTGTGTCCATGTGGCAAGGTCCTCCCCCGCGTGGCTGCCGAAATTTTATGGCTGTCAGTGTCCCAGCAATGGGTGCAGGAACCTATGCAGCGCTAACAAGAGCAGCGACAGCAGAGGGTCTGTGCTGTAGGCAGGGCCGGTACCTGCAGGGGAAGAGAAAACAGACAGTCAACTGGACTCCTGAGAACCTGGGATCCTGAGGCAGACCAGAGTCTTTCTGAGGCTTCTGAAACCACAGTAGCCAGCTGGAGGCTGCCATGGCTGCTTCTGTTTAAAGATGGAGCCAGATGTGGTCAGACACAGGTGCGCTTGTCCTGAGGTGGACATGCTAGACACTGCTTTGTTTCACTAAAGACAACCTGCTTCTTTGGTCCTCAGAACAATTCTTCCAAGTGTCCTCTAAATGAAGGCTCACCTCCCCCACCTCCTCCACATCTTCACACAGTGCCAGCTTCCAGGCAGCCTCTCCAAGTTCCTGTCTAAATGGCACACCTCAGCATCCTCACAGGTCCTGTCACGGTGGTTTCTGGGTGTTAGCCTTCCTTCCATAATCATGCCGTCAAGCTGCTCCTGGAGATGGAGAGCTCAGTAATCACAGGCTGGTGTGGGTAGATACCTAAGATCCCACACATCTGGCCCCACACTGCCTGTATCATACCCACCTTTTCCTCCAGTGTCTGGGTGCCTGGTCTGCCTCTGGGCCCTAACACCTAACTACCATGTCTTCATCCTGCCTCCTCCGGAACACTGCTTGTCTCCTCCCCTATTCTCAAAGTGTCCAGATGTTACAAAGACCTCCCTGTGTAGCCAGGAAAAGCCCACCAAAGAGCCCTGGGCTCCTGAGCTGCAAAATGCCCTACTTCTCCTGGGATTACTTGCTCTTCTGCCTTGGTACTGGGGGACACCACTACTGAGTGTGATACTGGGGGACACCGCTGCTGAGTGAGATACTAGAGGACACCACTGCTGAATAGGATGCTGGGGGACACCACTGCTGAATAGGATACTGGGGGACACCACTGCTGAGTGGGATGCTGGGGGACACCGCTGCTGAGTGGGATACTGGGGGACACCACTGCTGAATGGGATACTGGGGGACACCACTGCTGAGTGGGATACTGGGGGACACCACTGGTGACTGCTCTCCTATACATTTCGCCTGAACCTCCAGCAGGCTGGGCTGCAACCCTATACCCAGGAGGACTGTGGGAGACTCTTCATTGGTCAACACCAGATTTGTAGAAAGTGTGGAGTCTTTGCAAAACTGTCTGCCCTAGCTGCTGCTAGGGCAACTGGATCCTTCGTCTCTATTAGGTCAGGTGAGGGTTTTTCCAACAAGCTTGGGACTGACTGTAGTACTATCAACTTCTCATTTTGCGTACTGATCCCAGTCCCCACTCCATCCCCTTCTCCTGATCCCTCTACCTCCCACCCACTGCATCCCCCCATCCACTCCTCAGAGAGCATAAGGCTTCCCAAGGGGAGTCAACAACATCTCGCAAGTCACTTTGAGGTGAGACCAAGGCCCTGCCCACTATATCTAGGCTGAACAAGGTATCTTTCCAAAGAAAATGAGTTCCAAAAGGCCAGTTCAAGCACTATAGTTAAATCCCGGTCCCACTGCCAGTGGCATCACAGACTGCCCCAGTCACACAGCTGTCCCCACATTCGAAGGGTCCAGTTTGGTCCTATGCAGGTTCCCCAGCTGTCAGTCCTGAGTCAGTGAGCTCCCACTAGCTCAGGTCAGCTGTTTCAGTGGGTGTCCCCATCGTGGTCTTGACCCCTTTGCTCATATCATCGCTCCCTCCTCTCTTTCGAATGGACTCTGGGAACTCGGCCCAGTTCTAGCTATGGATCTCTGCACCTGCTTCCATCAGTTTCTGGATGAAGGTTCTATGATGACTGGCTTTCCCCTGTAATCAGATTAACTACTATCAATCTTCATGGGTAGAAGTACTGTCAATCCTTTTCTTTCCTTGTAATTTTTGATATTCGTCTTTATTTAGAATTTAATGTATGAGAATTGCATTTAAATCATTTCCACCCTTCTCTTCTCCCCCTCCAACTCCTCTAGTGTAGGCCACTCACTTACTCTTCCCAAATTCATGTGTGTGTGTTTGTGTGTGTGTGTGTGTGTGTGTGTGTGTGAGAGAGAGAGAGAGAGAGAGAGAGAGAGAGAGAGAGAGAGAGAGAGAACATTTCATGTTGTTGCTCTGTGTATGTGTTTCGGGCTGACACTTGGGATTGGATAGCTGTCAGTGGACTCCTCCTTGGTAAAGATAATTCCCCCCTCTATAGTTCTTTTTTTTTTTTAAATATTTATTTATTTATTATGTATACAATCTTCTGTCTGTGTGCATGTCTGCTGGCCAGAAGAGGGCACCAGACCTCTTTACAGATGGTTGTGAGCCACCATGTGGTTGCCGGGAATTGAACTCAGGACCTCTGGAAGAGCAGGCAGTGCTCTTAACCACTGAGGGTTAGACCTTGTGAGTCTTTCCCTATCTCTGTTAACAGGTCAGCTGGTGTTGCCATTGTGCAGATCCTGTTTAGGCAGCCATGTTGTTGAGGTTTCATGAGTATAGTTCCTTATCATATATAGAAGACACACTCTCAAGCAGACATTCTGGTCCTCTGATTCCTACAATCTTCCCTCTTTTCTGAGATGGTCCCCAAGTCTTGTGTTGTAGTTAGTTTATTTTTCAAATTCGTTCTTTTAATTAGCATTCAAAACAACAGATTTCATCAGGACGTCTCCATCCATGTCTTTATCAGACTTGGTTCAGTACAGCCTGGTCATCACATCTCACCCTAGTCTCCAATCCTGCTGGTCTCCTCTCCTAATAGTACTCCTTCTATTTTAATCACACATGGACACACACACACACACGAGAGAGAGAGAGAGAGAGAGAGAGAGAGAGAGACAGAGACAGAGACAGAGAGACAGAGAGACACAGAGAGAGAGAGAGGCAGGTGGGGGGGGAGAGGGAGGAAGGGAGAGAGAGAGGCGGGGGAGTTAGTTTTAAATCTAGAAAGACATAATACTTATCTTTCTGAGTCTGGCTTATTTTGCTTAACACAATGGCTGCCAATTCCATCCACTTTCCTCATCTGATTAAATTCTAATGTGCATATATAACCCCATTTTCTTTATAAAGTCTGAGAACTTAAGCTAGTTCTGTATCTTGGTAATTGTGGCTAGTGCATCAGTAAACATGGATGCCTAAGTGTGGTACACTGGCCTCCAGGTGCATACTTAGGCATGATGTGAATGGATGTAGCCATTTTTCCTTTTGTCCAAAGCATTTCCCTACTCCATAATGCAGCTTGCTCTGCCTGCAACTGTGTATGTGACAGAACTCATGCTCCATGCCTACTCCTCTCTTTTATGATCCATTCAGAATCTCCATGACTCCAGCTGCCCACGTGTGGACTGGTGCTGGCTCACACTGTGGAGTGAGAAGAAGGCAGACTCTCCTGTGTCCAGTCTTTCCAGAGATGCTATTTCTCTGCACAGTCCAGACCCCAGTTAAGAAGTCCATCCACGACCCCGTCCAGACATACTAGCCCTCAGATCTTAATTTCCCAGTCTTTCCTCCTGCCCTCCAACAATCTGGCCACTCTGCTTCTGGCCATCACCAGCAGAGAGAATCGTAGTTCATTGATTGCTACAAAGACCACAATCCTCTTTTGTGCCTCCTCATTGTCACAGATTGCTAGGAAGATGGATGCAGTGATAGGTGAGTTGATGGATGGCTAGAGGTCCAGTTAGAATTCACAGGAGCTCCTGGGCACATGGAAAAAAACAGTCTGAAAAAAAGTACAAGGGATAGTGGTGCTTCGTATAGCTTGAAGACTAGACATCCAATGCCCAGGCTTTGATGGTTACACTCTTGCAAACCCTAGCACTAAGGCAGGCTCAGGTGACAGAAACAGGAATGAGAGGTATCTAAAAGCAGTTGTGAAGAGAATTTCAGACCATCAAGATATGCAGCAGTCAGAGAAGCAGTCAATGGACATGTAAGCCAGTCAGAGGATGGCTGGCCAGGTGGTACTGCAAGCGCAGGAGAGGTAAAGCAAGATTTAACCTTGCCTTCAAGTACCCCTTTGACTTACCCATTTGCTTAATGTTAAAAGGTTTCAGACTGAGGACATAGCTCAGTGGTCCTTAGTGTGCAAAAGTCCTGTGTTCTATCCCTACTATAAAAAGCAGCTCGATCTGTGCTGGGCCAGAGGTAGAAGCACCAGGGACAGAAGGACCACATGATGCTGTCTAAGGTAATGAGCATAGAAGGTGGAGATCAATGTGGGGCCTTCAATGCTGGATGTCTGCTTGGTGGCCACAGGGGTTCCTAAATGCAGTCCTGTTGCTAACAGCCCCCTTCATCTCTCGGGGTCTTGGAGCATATGCCATAAAGTTAGTATATGTCTTGCCGGTGTCACTAGGCTAGAGTTTAAGCAGTTTCCCAGAGGCAGGCCATGCAAAGCCTTCCTCCTCTCCACCAGGCACATTCTGTGATAGGGCCTCCCTCACATGACCTGTTGTAGACAGTGGACTATCACCAGAGTGAGGCAAAGTTTACAGAGGGCTGTGCACTTCAGAATGAACTATCTAAGCCCGAGTCAGCCTTCCGAAGAATGGGGGTCATGAGATGTTCTAGATAAGGTCCCTCCAGACCAATCAATCCCCAAGTGAATTGGCACCAATTACCTAGCTGAGCCCAGCAGAGACCAAGCGAGAAACTTCCCAGGTGAGCCGAGAGAAATCACTGTGTTGAGTAAATGACTGTGGTGGTTTGAATGGCACTATTAGGAGGTGGCTTTGTCGGAGTAGGTGCAGTTCTGTTGGAGGAAGTGTGTCCCGGTGGAGGCAGGCTTTGAAGTCTCATATATGGTCAAGATACCACACAGTACCTCAGTTCACTTCCTGTTGCCTTTGGATCAAGATGTAGACTTCTCCAGCACCATGTCTGCTTCCACGCTGCCACACCTCCAGTCCCCATGCTCCCTGTCATGACGACAATGAACTAAACCTCTGAAAATGTAAGCCACCACCTCAATTAAATGTTTCCCTTTATAAGAGCTGTCATGGTTATGGTGTCTCTTCCCTGCAACAGAAACCTAAGACAACGATCATAATGTCACACGAAAGTCACTGGGTTTTAAGGTTCTCTGTCACACAGCAAAAAGACATTCCATACAACATACAAACAAAAGCAGCCCAGATAGTCAATGCCGTGCAAGCAGAGGTTTCAGAAAAGACCAGTGTGAGCCAGGTGTGTTAGACACATTTGCAATCCCAGTACTCAGGAGGTTGAGACAGGAGAATCAGCCTGGGCTAAATAGTGAGACCTTCTTTCAAAAACAAAACAAAATACACAAACAAACAAAAAACAGGATCTAGGAATATATCTCAGAGAGACAGCATTTATCCAAATGTACATGGCCTTGGATTTGACCCCCAAGTACCACACTGATAAACGTAGACACAACATCTTAGGGCTGAATGGATGCTCAACATGCAGCTGCATTTGCTTGAAAGCCTGGCAACCGGTGTTCAATCCCCAGAGCCCCTATAAAAAGCAGCAGGAGAGCACCAACTCACGAGTAAAACTTCAAAAGGACCATCTTGCCTGAGCAGAGCCGAAGAGCTAATTTTGTGAGTGCTTTCCCAAGAGGGAACTTTTCCAATGTGCATGAGCTGTCTCCTCATCTACTTCTTTTTAAAACACCCCTGGAACTTAATGACCAGGGGGTCACATTCTTTGAGGGAGAGCTCCTATTGTGATGTCTAGTACAGGGCCTCCTCTGCATCTGGGGCCTGAGTCCCTACATCCCCATCTCCCAGAGGCAGCAGCCAGGACTGCTCACTGCTGTCCAGACAAGTGTAACTCAGCTTGACCCTGTAGAGGGCACAGGTGGACAATGGCTGAGTGGGTGTGTTTGGTGTAGCTGGGATGGGTTCACTCACCTACCTTGGGGCCTCTCTTCTGACGTTCCTAGAATATGGGGCTGAAGAGGCAGGCTGATGTGCTGAACTGATCACATGCTAACAGCCTCTCCATCTATTTCCTCCCTTCTGGAGGCGAACCAAGAATAGCGCCAGAGTGCACACCAGTGTGTTAGTCATGATGAAGCTGGAGATTCAGGCAGCCCAAGAGGTGAGGGAAGCCCTGGAAAGAGGAATGGCTGATTCATCTTCATCTCCAACCAGCACTGCTGTGTTGCTGATCATTCTTAATGAAACTGAAACCTGTGAGACTGCTAATCGGGTGTCGTGGCACATAATCCTAGCCCGTAGGCAGAAGGATTGCAAGTTTCAGGTCAGCCTGGCTGCATACTGAGACCACATCTGGGGAAAGAGATGGGAGTGAAAGAAAGGAGGAGGAGGTGGGGGAGTAAAAGGAAGTAGGGAAACAGGACAGTTGGGAGGTGCAGATAAATAAAATATAACAACTAAGAACTAGAAAAGATACAATGGACCATGGATGTGTGCATGCCTACATGCACACTCATACACATACACACATGTATACACGCATCTCAGTCCAAGTAGCTTCTGCCTGGGAAATTCATCATTTCCATTTATCCAGCAACAAAAGAATTATAAAGCCCTGTCAGAAAAGTGCATGGAATTGTTAAACCCATTTAATATTTTTAATAAAGAAATGAAGAATGCTGTGTCCGGGCTTCCTCTTGTGTAGTGTCCAAGCCTGTGACTCTGAAGCTCCCAGGGTGGTTTACAGTTGAGTTATGAGTTCTCCTCATCAAGGATGCACAGAATGAAAGCATTGGTCCCAGGTAGAAGTCTAACTTGGGGAGGTCTTGGAAACATTAGGCGGGCCTGATTGGCGGGAGCAGGTCACGTGTGATGTGTCTTCCCTGTCCACCATGAGTTTGAACAGTCTCATACCATCTCATGCTCACACCATGACGCTGTGCCTCACTGTAGGCCCCAAGCAACAGAGTCAGAGATAGAAGCCTCATGAAATGGAGCCGAAATACAAATTCTTCCTTTTACATTACTTGAGTTGGCTACTGTGACACAAATTTGACTGACACAGAGATCCCTGTGAGGGTGGCATTGCAGCCCACACATGGGCCTGGGGTATCTGGTCTCTGTGGAGAGCTGAGGAACCTCTGACCCAACCCCTATATCCTGACTCTGAAGGCTGAGAGCTGCGGCAGAGCTGGGGAAGGCTGGCTCAGCAGCTTACACATCACACACACACACACACACACACACACACACACACACACACCACTCAGCCAGAGACTGTTCAGGGTTGCTCACAGACTTCAGTTCTTTTTTTCAGGCATGAGAAGTGTAACCACGGTTATGATATTTTGGGGTCAGTAAGCTGGTTCTGGCTCGGTAGCCTGAGTGGGTTGGAGCTCATTTGCAGGTTGGCACTGTAGGCTTTGCCTACTGGTGCCTTCCTCTGCAGAACTGTGCAGAATGGGGACTCAGAGTGCAGGCAGGTTGTTGTTGTCCTTCTCTCATGGACAAAGCCATTCCACCCTTGAGCTTGGTTGTGATATCGGAGGATTCCTGAAGGGTGTGCCCGCAGCCGGCCCCCTTTCTACTGAGCGCACTATGGTCACTAAAAGCTGTTGTGTACTTTGTGAAGTTCTAACCCTGTCTTTTCAACAAAGACTTCGTGGCTAAATAAAGTTAAGGACCCAAGCCATGCACACAGGATAGTGGGCCTTTGAGTACCCATGCCCAGTTGTATTGCTTTCTTCTTCTGCAGCCTCTGTGAATGAGACAAAAAGGGCTGCTCCAGGAGCGAGCATGAACTAGAACCTCTACTCAAGGCTGGATAGAGCCCTCCTCTTTTAAGACAGCATTTCCCCCCTGTTTTCCCTCACATGCTCTGAGGACCCTGCCATTCCAGCTGCACCTCTGCTCTCTCAGGAAGCAGCAGACCCCCTCCCCCACCTCCAGAGGAGAACAAAAAGGACACAGGCAGCATCTTGGCCAAGGTCAATGCCACACATCATCCCTTCTCTACACATCATCCAGAAGCCTCAGCAGTGGCACAGCAGAGTCTGTCACTTCAGGAAACTGTCCTTCACCCTTCATTGCAATTTCACGCCTCCCCCACTTCCTGCCTCTCTCCTTATAAACCCCTTTTTCTGCAGAACCTATTGGCAAGTGAGACACAATGTGGCCACCTGAGGGTAGAGCCTGGGTTGCAGAAGGGTGCAAAAAAAAAAAAAAGTAAATTCTAATCTGAACCATTAAAAATGAGGAGACTCCACACATAGATTGTGAAAGACCCAGGCATTAGCACCGTGCCTCTCCTTTGCTGCTGATGCTATGTCCTTCTCAGCAGGAGTCTCCAGGTCCTTGCCCTCCTGACCCCCTACCCAGACCCAAGCGAGCTACCAGCCACCACCCTGGCCTCTGTGCAGTGGATTCCGGTACAGCCTTTCTCGGTCACACGCATCCCCACACCCTGCCATTTGCCGATGTCCAAGTGCACAGTGTCTGAGCCAGCTCTGGCCTCAGAATTGAGGAGGAGTCTGGCTTAGGTCCCACTAGGTCTGCGCTCAGCTGTGCAGTGGGCAGGGGCAGGTCCCTTCCCTGACACAGGGCTGGCCCTCCTGGCAAGCTCAGTTCTCATTTTTCCCGTTGGACTCTACCCGGGTCCAGCTTACTGCTGAGTGGGAAGATGGCAGCATGCAAGGCTGCCTCCCCTGTTGACATTTTAATTAAAGCCTCTTCATGGATATTTATCTAGAGGGAGCCAGCGAGGAATAATTGTGCACTAAGGGAGTTTGTTTGGGTGGAATTCATTTCTGCCATAAAACTAGCGTGTGCTGGTAAGTGGGGCAAAAACTAGAAGCAGCTAACTGATGCATATCTCTTACAGAAAAGGCTGGCATAGGACCTGCAGACATGGACTGCAGTTGAGACGGGGACCTGCACCTTGCTGATGGCTTCCTACTCATGCTTCCTGGCTAGGGCCGTGAGGCTTCCTGCTTCAGCCAGTTCCCCTCGCTCCGCACCATACTCAGTGGGAGGAGCCTAACTGCTTCTGGAGAATCTGAGTCACTTTGTTTTTATTACTGTGACAAAATGCCGGAATGAATCCACTCACAGGAGGGATTCCCTTTGGCTCATGTTTTCAGACGTGTCAGGCCATGGTCCTGGCTCACTGTTCCGAGGCTGTGGGGAGTTAGAACATCATGGCAGAAGGTCGTGATGGGCAACGGTGCTCACCTCCTGGCAGCCAGGAACAGAAAGTGGGGGAAGAGGAGGGCTAGGTGAGGTCACCCTTCAAAGCCACACCGTCAATGGCCGACTTCCTCCAGCCTAGCTCCTCCTCTTCCTAACAAACCATCCAGCTAAGAATTCAGCAATGGGTTAATCCAGCAATGGAGCTGTTGACCTCTCAACAGTGCCACTATCTGGAAATTAGCTTATGAGCCCTTTTATGTCACATCCAATTCTATCATAGGTGAATGAAGCACACCCAGTTCAGTCATGGGCCTGAGACAGTCCTCTACCGTGGCTTAATGCTGGCCTCCGTATTTTGAAACATTTTCCTTCCTCCATTGCCACCAATGCCCAAACTGCTTCTTGCATATACTTGGAGATAAAGGTGCAGAGCCTTGGCCAGATCCCCATTGCAGAGGAAAGAGCCACCACCTCGATGCTTCCATGAGAACCTTTCTTAATTGTTTCAATAGTTCCCCATTTCCAGCCTTGTATGATGGTCGACTCTCCTTGCCAGCACCGGAGGTAGGCAGTAGAAGGACTAACCAATGGCTCTGTTTCCCTTGGCCTGATTCATTCCTTATGTTTTAACTACACATTGACTCCTCCAGGCAGACTGCCTCAATCAATCACCAAGGGACATAAAACCAGGCACTAGTATCTCTGCTACCTACACGGCCTGGGGCTTGTTGGGTAGCCCAGATTAGTCTGGTAATCCTCCTGCCTCAGGAGTGCTGAGTGCTGGAATAACAGATGTGCAGAGCACCACACCCTCCTTAAAAACAAAGCAAAACAAAAACCACAATTCATTTAGAATGCAGAAACTGATATCCAATGAGAAGTAACTCGCCTGAGGCCCAAGGTTTACAGATAAATTACAGGCCATGAGTTAGTTTTGAGCTTCAGATTAACAGTGGCCAACCTACCCCAAATAACTTATGGGCAATACTTACATCAAGGTACCGCTAACTGTCTCTCTGAATCCCAAGTTTAATTTTTATTTGATACAGATAAAGGTCAGACTGAGGTCGACTGTGCTGACTTGAACTCAGGCAGCCTGCTTCTGTCCACACAGTGGGCTACAGTCATCACTTATGCCTCTCCTAGGACCAAAGAACATGAAGTCATTTCCCCCCCCACAGGTTAGGTTGCTTCCAAAGTGGGAGTGGAGAGGATTTTCCTCCTGAATTTAATAGTCACAAGAACTTATTTTCATTGTTTCTGTTTGTTTGTGCCAATTGTACAGAATAGGTTTCATTTGACATTTGCTGCATTTCCGGCGTTGGAACCCAGGAGCTTGTACAAGTAGATGCTCTACCATTGAGCACATTCCCAGCCCCTCGCTGGGGATCCTGGGAAGGTGCTCTACCACTGAACCACACTCCAGCCTCTCTCTCACTGGTGGAGTCTATCACTGAGCCATGTTCTCCATGTTCACAGTGGCATTTCCACATGTGCATAGAACACACTTTCTTGGGTGGCCAACTTAGTTGATAGGGCCTTGCCAGTCTATTTATTTCAAAATGGGATCTTGCCCCAAAGGCTCCTTTCATGGAATCACTTAATTATAGCGGTGAGTGACAAGGCCCTTTCTCCACAGTAGGCAGCGGGCCACCAGAGGCCCTAACTACAGTGAGCACGAGGGTTCTCAGCAGCTGAGTGTGCTAGGGCTGCGGCTGTGTCGGGCAGGTCCTCATCCAGGAGATCCCACACTCGGCTTGCTTTGGTTTAATTATCTTTGGGGTCATGGAGTGTTAGTAGGCATCTGAAATAGTCTCTGTACCTAGAAACATATTCTGCCTTTTGTGAGAATTCTTTCCTGTGACCTTAGGAAGTGGAACTCGTTTTTCCCTTTTATGGATACGTCCTAGAGTCAGTAACATGCCTACTATTGCAGCTGTGGGGTGCTGGTCGAGGGGTACGGCCAGCGGCTTCCTGGTATCTGAATTTTTCAGGCTTCCTAGCTGCTGGAACCTCTCCCGAACCCTCTCCAGGATGGGGTTTTCACTTGCTTCCTCCTTCCTTTGAGTGGATCAAGTTCCAGATGAAGTAGACTCCCATATGGAGACTAGTTGTATACACTCATTTCCCCATGCCTTCAAGAAGGCCATTTCCATTGTCAGGTCTCTGGAGTATATCAACCTTCCCCTGCTGAGCCCAGAGGTCCATGTAGATGACTCCAAGATAGTGCGGCCTCTGTTGGATATTGCCCGTTTTGCCCCCTTGGTAATACTGCCTCTGCTGGATATTGCTCCTGTTTTGTCCCCTTGATAACACTGCTTCTGCTGGATATTGCCCCTGTTTTGCCCCCTTGCACAGTTTCTCTTCCTATCAACTCATTTGGGCACAGCCTCCTTTAGTTTCATCCTCCCGTGCCCCTCACCCACCTCTCTTCCTGCTCCCAGGAGTTCCCTTCAAGCCTCAGGTTAGAAACCTCCCTTATCCCAAGGACTCTAGAGCAGAGTCGGTTTTTTCCAGGTTTTGTGTGGGCAGCTGCGGGTGTGCTTGCTGTCTGACACCCTTGTCTTATGCCAGAGGGTGAGCTAACGAGAGGGGAAACTGTGACTCATCTGTGTGCCTCCCTGTTTCTGCATGCTGCCTGTGCTGTGAGCTTCACTGTTGGCGGGGTGAATGGTTGGACATAAGCCCCAGCTGCCCACTGTGCAGCAGTGGGCAGACGTTCCATACATGGCCTCCACCTGGGGCTAAGAACCTGTCCTAGATTCCTAGGGATCTTCTAGCCGACTATGACTCAGATGCATCTCAGGCTTGTTTCAACTTTTTCTTTCATTTCTCCCTGAATGTGTTCTATCATGAAACATGTATTTTTCCAAGCTGTTCCAAATCCCTTTCATAGAAGGCAGAGCATTGATGTATGTGCAAAATATTTGTGGATTTTGTATATTTCCAAATATAAATATAAATAAATAAATATATATATTTTTCCATGTAATTTGGGCCAAATCAATTATGTTTGGATATGTTTAAATTGTAGAATTGTTTTCTCAAACTAATAACTACATGAAACCAAAATACAACCACCAGAAGTCTAGCAAGAGACCAATGTATCTCAGTGTTAGAACACCCATTTAGAATCCACCAGTAAGGGGTTAGGGTGTAGTTCAGTGGTACAATGCTTGCCCAGAAAGTGCAAGGCTACAATAAATAATCCCCAGCACTACAGCAAATAAACAAGCAAACATAAATGCAAATATTAAAAATAAAAGCAAATGAGGCTAGCAGTGCTTAGCAGTTTGCAAGGAACATGGTTTGGGAACATTTGCTCTAGGTTACCCCAGTGTACTTCCCAACTTGAGGATTGTGCACTGCTCATGTGACCATTACACTGACTGGGAAGTGGAGCTAGAGTGGTGGATAAGGGAATCCAGCCCTCCCTGAAGTCTCCCACTCAGCCCATTTTCATTCAAGTAGTCTGGTGTTCTTTTCTCCTGTTCTGTATTTATGGTCCTTGAGCCAGAGTTTCCAAGATTTCCCTGGATCAGGCGCATAATGAGTGGGCTCTCAATGGTTGCCCTGCAGTCTGCTAAATAGGGCCCCAGTCTCCCTGTACTTCTCCTCAGAGGCAGGCCTGACAAGCACCTATATGTATAGTATGTGGTGTTGGTCCCAGGGCAGAGAACAGGGTTAGCCCTGTGACCAGAACTATCGGCTTTTCCAGGTCTATCTTTCCATTTATAAACCCCTGCCCCCTTTGCTGTGGGATAATGCTTTTGAGCACTGTAAAGATTTATCACTCTTATTGGTTTAATAAAATAATGATTGACCAGTAGCCAGGCAGGAAGTATATATGGGACAACCAGACTAAGAGAATTCTGGAAAGAGGAAAGGCAAACAGTCAGTCATCAGCCAGATGCAGAGGAAGCAAGATGAGAATGCCTCACTGAGAAAAGGTACCAAGACATGTGGCTAAACATAGACAAGAACTGTGGGTAAATTTAAGTTGTAAGAGCTAGTTAATAATAAGCCTGGACTAACAGGCTTATTATATTGTATTATAATTAATATAAACCTCTGTGTGTTTCTTTGAAACTGAATGGCTGTGGGACCAGACAGGCCAGAAACTTTTGTATACATTCTGTTTTTGGGGATACCTGCACATTGTTTCTCACTGAGAACTTTCCTGTAGAAATATAATTTAGCCCAATAGTTAATGCATTTTAATTGCCCAAGGATGGTGCTTGGAAAATTCTATAACACATGCTCATGAAATAAGATTAGTGTCAAGGAACTTCCCAGGATGTGTCATGCATAAAAATATGACTCTAGAATAGAACACATCATGAAATACAGCCTTGCATATTTTATTGTTATATTAACCTCTAAAGCAAGTACAGTTAGTTATACATTCACATACCTGGAGACTGTGTATCTTTTAATATCTGAGGAGACAAACCTACAATATCTTTTGATGATCATCAACAAATCTGGGGCCAGGCAATCACCATAGGGTACAGCATACCTGTCTTAGAAGCTAATCTAGGGACTAGCTGTGCCCCAGCTTTGCCTAACACATTGTCCTGTCCTGTGGTTCAGAGGTAGATAGAGAACATGGACTAGCATGGCATTCTGATTATACCATTCTCTAGGACCTTTCTTTCTATGTCATCTTTCCTGATGCATAGTCTAGCAATTCCTCACCTAGGCATGATGGCAGCTACAACCCACCCATCCTGCAAGGTTCACCTGGTCTGCAACTCACCCATCTTCCCACCCATGCTTTATCTACAGATCCAATTGTCCTTCTATCCCCTTTCATCCAGTTACACCCCCATTGCCATATCCCTCTTCCCACCTACCGAGCAGCTACTTTTTCCATACATTTTCAACTTCCTCTAAGACCATTACCAATTGTTACAGCTTAGATTTGAACTTCTTTTGCCCCAAAGGCTCACACGTTGAAGGTTTGGCCTCAACTGGCAGATCTATTCATTGAGACATGATGCTATCATGAGGGCTCATTCATGGATTCGATTCATAATTTGATGGAATTATTGGGATGGGATGGACATCTTTGCAGGTGGGGTCTGGTTGGAGATGGGCCACAGAAGGTCTTTTTGGGGGACTGTATACTGTGCAAGCCTTGTTCTTTGTTTCCTTGGTGACACAAAGTGAGCAGCTCTGCTCCAATATATGCTCCTGCCACACTGCTCTACCCCACTTTAGATCTACAAATATCTTTTGAAAACATGAGACCCAAACAAAGTTTTCATTACTTAAATTGTTTTGTGTTGGGTATTTTGTTAAAGCGAGGAAAATTTCAAATTCTCCTACTGACTTACAAATCTCTCTTCCACGTCTTACTTCCTACTAATTTTTCTTTCTAGTCCTGATACATTTACCCATTCATCCATCCGTGTATTCATCTACCCACCCACCCGTCTTCTCACCCATCCACCTCATCATCCCTTCTCCCCCACTGCATCCTCCTATCCATCACTCTATCCACTCATACTTCCTCATGAGCATCCTATCTCACGTCCACCCATTTACAAACCCTTCCCTAAGCTCACCTACAAGCTACTTGCTTTTCTACCCACCCACCCACCCCACTTCTCATGTGTGCATCCATATACCTGTTCATCTAACTAACCCCCCACTGGTGTCTCTTGGCACTGTTCTCCCCCAGCTACACTGCCTATCTCTGACTCCACACTGTGGTGGAGCTGTCATCTCCAAAGGATCCTGCCTTGTTCCACCCTGTTTGCTCTGATCCCATAGCCTTCAGAGGAAAAGCAAAAGCTGCTGATGTCTTACATGTTTGTTTTATTTAACCAGTAAACTCTGAGTTCTTGTTTTCTTTGCAGAGTCAGACTAACCCTTTGTCAGGCCCTTGAATTTCCCGACTATATGCTATTACACAGGGCATTTGCACATGTTATCCCCTCTTCCTAGAGGTCACTACCCTCTTTCTTTACGTGGTCAACTTAAAAACAGTTTTTCTTGATGGGAGGTAATCTCAGAGATTCATCCCATGGATTTTGTGTCTCCTTTGTCTCTCCCATTATGTTTTTTGACTTATTTGCCATAATTATCAGGGCATATCCTGGGATGGGATTCAGTTAGACCACACAACACTCTGAGTATGCACCCTCCACAACTAATCTACAAGACTAAGCCGTAAAATAGCCTCTCTTCACCAGCAATGGCTACATGCTAGGTTGGGCCTTCAGTCCTCCACCCACACGACCTCACTGTAACCCGCAGTGGTGTGCAGATCTCCTATCCCCATTTCAAGTTCTCCTTCTTCACCCAACTGACCCCAAGCAAGTACTGAGACAGTTGCCAGAGGCTCGGTGCTGCTGGAGGTGGAGAACGGGAGTAACATACCTCTAAGATCTCCTTTTGTAACTGATGTAATCAATGACACAAATCCAGAGTGCTAACAAGTTTGATAATTTTTAAATATGTAAGCTCCAAAATAGAAAGCAGAGAAAAGCAAGAGTTGTTTTGATTGGAGAATAAAGTACTGCAATGTTCTGGGTTGTGCCTTCCTGTTCCTTCTCAAGCCTCATATAAGGTACCAGAGACATCTATACAAGGATTCCTTAATCTCCTAGAATCGATTTCTCCCATTCTTTCCCTCTTTCCCTTTCCTTCATCTCATTGTGTAGCATTCTATAGCTTTGAATACTAAATCCTCCTGCCTCAGCGTCCCCAGTGACAGGATTATATGCACGTACACCACTATGCCTTGTAAGGGTTCCTCAATTTAAATATCACAGACAGACATGGTGGCTCACATCAGCACCAAGGAGGATGAAGCCTGCCCTATACTCACAATGGCTTAAACAGTATTATATTCCCCAAACAAGAAACAGAATCTTTCTGCTCTGCACACCCTCTGCTTTGACCTCTGTGAAGGCAGAGGTCAAAGGGGAAAGTGACTGACTAGGCTACACAATAATGGTAACAAGGTCCCAGCAATCTCCCTATCTAATTTACTAGATTAGGCCAGTGCTGTGCCCACTGAGAGGCCTCGCTCTCTTGGAGCTCTGAGTTCCATGATGTCAATGCATCAAGATGTTGGGCAAAGGGAAGAAGTACTTGCCCTTCCTATTTATGTCCTGGCTGTACTTTCCACACTCACTCTAGTCTCTCAATGGTTTGGTCTTCTTGGATAAGCCTAGAGTGAGTTTTAGGTGGCTAAAGAAACACCCAGGCTGAAAGGAGGGAGACCAAGAAGACTCTGGAGTAGAACGGGATGGAGTGAGGATGAGCAGAATTAGGGGTCTGATGATGTCCTGCCCTCTTGCCCTTTCCCCTTTTCTCTTCCTTTGAGTTCTAGCGTCCCTCTAATGAGTTACTCGGATACAGGGGACCACAAAAGGCTGACCTCTAACTCCAGTGCTCTGCCTCCCCTTTCTACTTTCTACTTTCCAGGGCTTGGTCAGGTACCCCCTTCAAACAATCGCTGACTTTCCTAAGAAAGTCAAGTATTAGCTTCAAACACAACAGACACTGCCGTGTGTTTGGAAGGGTGATGCCTATGGAAAAGAGGAGCTAAACTTCCTTCTGGCTCACAAAGCCCTTTCAGGCACTATTTTCAGTTACTGCTCCTTAGGTGTCTGCTGAGGAGCCACCATCCCCACTCTGCAGATGACAGACTAGGTAGCTTACAGTAGTCAGTTCACTGCCCTGCCATGGCCCCCTTTGGGACAGAGACCCCTTAGCTCTGCATCTATGAGGGCCTCTAACTTTAACTGTCCCTCTGAAGATCAAGCCCTCCTCCAACATTCCTAGCTGCCAAAGGTAGCTTCCTCTGGGTCTTCCTCTAACATGGCACCCATAACAGGGGATTTTAACTTTGGCGGCATGGGTTAGTTTTTCTGTAAGACTCTCAGGCCTCAGAGCCTATATTTAAACTGTGTTCACAGGGTACACAGCTGTCTCTGCATATGAAAGATGTCTGGTGGACACTGGAAGATGAATGAATGAGTGAACTGGCTCCAGGCCTAATGAATACAGGGCCATGGACACACAGAAGCAATGCCCTCCGTAGCTCTGGGTAGAGGGGATACTTAAGTTATGCTTGCACTCCAGAACAGACACAGGAAGTGTTATGCTATTGAGCCCAGAGACTGCCTTGCGGGACTTCAAGAAGTTCAAGTTTCAGGTGAGGCCCTTGGTTACCAGGTCTTGGACACCATTCTCCCAGCTACCACCTTTACAGTTATCTGAACGTTAGACCATAACTTTCCCCTCAGGTGGGGTGTCTCTCCCTTGACTCTGCGCAGTGCATGTCTGGAGGCATTGGGCAGATCGGGAACCACACCTTCAGCCCTGCTAGTGCATTAGTTCCCCTCCCTGGGCTTACTGAAGCGCTTTCCTCTGGGATAAGGGGTCATTTGTACAGAATCAATTATAGTAAGTTTCGATAAAGAACTGACATTATAGTCAGGTGGTTGTGGCACACACAGTTATGCCCTGCACTCAGGAGGCAGAGGTAGGTGGATCTCTGTGAGTACAAGGCCAGCCTGGTCTACAGAGCGAGTGCCAGGATAGCCAGGGCTGTTTTACACAATGAAACCTTGTCCTGGGGTGGAGGGGGAGGAGTTGACATCACAGCTATGGGTGATAGACAGGAGTCAGCTGAAGGAGGTGCTCTCTATCGAGCGCTGTCCAGCATCAGGAAGTAGACTGTGCTGTGTGTGTCTGCGGTGGCTTTCTGTGCCACTCAGAGGCAGGTTGGGGTGGGCCTAAAGAATGGGACAGGGGTCAGGGGCCTGCCCTGTGGTTCCTCGTGTAGACCATTCACGCTCCCAGTACCTCCTGGCAGTAGCATCTTTTTCTCTGCTTTCTCACGTGTCCCTGGGAGCCATGTGGCTCCTTATTGGCAATCTCTGGGCACAGATGCCACATTGAGAAAGATGGGCAGATTCCTGTACTAAAAACAAGATACAGGAATACAAAGCAGGCCTGTGCCTGTGAAGGTGACTGGGAGCCTGCCCATCACTACCAACCGCAAGGCATGGTGCTTCCCAACACAAAAGTGGTTTTGTGCTTCTCTCCTAGGGGATGTCAAGCCTCTCCCATCCCAATAATCCAGGTCTTCCTCAAGGCTCTGTGGCTACCTGACACCATGAAGGGCCTTCTTCCTTTTGTTTCCATCTGCCATGGAGAGACAGCCATCTCCTGCTGCACAACCCAGCTGTTCCTCCAAGCCTGACATCCTTGCTCCTTCATCCTGCCTCTTACCATCATAACGGTACCCCAAAAATGGCAGCCTGGATACCAAAGCACAACCAGGCACAAACAGCTACAGCTTGGGTAAGGCTTTCCTAAGGAACTACTTTGGCACAGCCAGCCCTGCAATGAACCTGCTAGAATTGGGGATTCAGTTTTCTAGAGAAGCATGGAAAACTGTGGCAAAGCTGTTCTTGCTCGCTAGAGAGCTCAATTCATGGAAAATAGCCCTAGACAGGCAGAGATGATTGAATGGTGCCCACCCTTCACAAATGGCAGAGAGAACGCACACAACTCCCTGAGCCATTTGCAAATGCTCCATACTCTCTGTACGGAAGCTCCAACAACTCCCCCCACCTTCCTTTCACCACCATTAGGTTCACTGGTGGATAGGAGGGAACGGCACTCATGAGATAAGTCACACATTGAGGTTCCGAGCTTGTTGGATGATCTAGACACTTAATGCCATTCCCACATAACTTTAGATGACATCCCCTTGTGTTTCCTAGATACTGGGCTCTATGCTCTATAAACATCCCGTGATGACTGATCTTCACTGTTGACTTTAATGCATTTGGAAGTTCCTGGGAGACTGGTGAGTCTAACTTGCGAGTGTGTCAGTGAGGGTGCTCCAAAAGTGAGTAATTAGGGGAAGAAGACCCACCATGACTGTGGGTGACACTATGCATGGGTGCTATAAGACAATGGTTTACCCCCTGTCAAAAGTACTTTGATAAAACACTGATCGGCCAGTAGCCAGGCAGGAAATATAAGCGAGACAATCAAGAAGGAAGTAGAGGCAGGGCCATGAGAACAGGAAAATTCTGGGAAAAGGGAAAGCCCATTCCTCTGCAGTCGTGACCCATCTACAGAAGAAGCAAGATGTGACTGCCTCGCAGAATAAGGCACCGGACCATGTGGCTAACATAGACAAGAATAATAAGCTAATATAAGTTATAAGATGTCTGAGTTACTAGGCCTGCCAGTTTATAACTAATGCAGACCTCTGTGTGATTTCTTTGGGACTTAATGAGTGCAGAAACCAGGCAGGACAGAAACCTCAGACAACACATGGGCTAAAGGACTCAATGGGACAAACAGAGAGGAAGGGCAGCTGAGTACAAGAATGTCCCTTTTTTTTTTCTGTTTCCATGAAGAACTCTATTAGTAACCTTTCAAGTGCTGTAGTGAAACACCATAATCAAAGTAATTTATAGAAGAGTTTATGCGCTTATGGTTCTAGAGGATGAGAGTCCATGATGGTGGGGTGGAGGCAGCAAAGCAGCAGGAACAAGATGCTGAGAGCAGAAGCCTAGAGTCCACATCCCAATCCATAAGTAGGAAATAGACAGCGGACTGAGAATGGAGCATGGCTTTGAAACCTCAAAGTCCACTCCCAGTAACACACTTCCTCCAGCATGGCCACACCTCCTTAGACCTACCCCAAACAGCGCTACCAACTGGAGACCAAGTATTTAAATATTTGTGTCTCTGGGAGTTATTCTCATTCAAACCACCACATGAACCAACGCCTCTGAAATTGAGCCAAAAATAAATCCTCCCTTGTTCTGTCAGGTGTTTCATTCATCTGATTTTGAAAATTAGCAGACGGCCTCCTGTGATGCAGACAGCTGTCCTCCAGCCTGGGACTCGCTTATGGCTAACGACGAAGCCAAGATTCCAAGGCACAAAGGTGGACAATATCAGGAGGAAATGTGGTGCTTAGGAAAGGAAGGTTGTACACTGTGATTCTGGGTGGTTGGAGCTCCAGGGCCCAGACGTAGAATTTGTTGGCATTCAAACCCGGGTTTGCCTGCAATTGAGCTAGCTGAACCACGGGAATGATTAAAACGTCAGGGGGACCAAGGAAGTGGTCATGCGTGATGGCGGCTGCTTCTCCCTCCCAAGCTGTCCTAGCATTTACTGGGTTTGTGCTTTAAGTCTACAGGGATGGGCAGCACGGGAGGCATGCCAGAGAACTGACTGACCCAGGTCCTTCCCCTGCCCTTACTCACTAACAGCACAGGGTGGACAGTTTGGTGTTGGTAAGACGTATCCTGCTCACAAGCAGCCTTCAAAGACTCCTGAGTGGTCAGAACACTGGGGCAGTCCTCTAACAGATGACCACGTCTGAGATGAATGGAGAAGGACCCTCGAGTTTGGAGTGGGAAAGAGCTTCTGACATGTCCACTTTGGCTTCTGTTGTGGCTTCATGCAAATAGTCCTCAACTTGGTTGTCAACTGGTAACACTGTCCTGAAGTTAAGGAATGGAACCTTTGGGATGGAAGGCATGGCTGGAGGATGTGGGTCAAAGGAGGCAAGCCTCGGAGGCTTACAGCCCTTCTTCCAACCTGAGCTCTCTCCTTCCTGTGTGAGAAGCCACTGGATCACAAAACACAGTGTTCAGCTGCCACAGATTCCCTGCCCATGATTGGTTGTACCCTCTGAAACCCTGGACATAAATACAAATGATGCTTCTATCAGGTAGCTTGTCACAGTGCTGAGAAAAGTCACTGACACAGCTTCTTGTTTTGAACAGACACCTGGCACCAAGGCAAGTCTACTGACGGAACAGCAACAGCAGCCCCTTTTAGCTAGAGTAAAGTACCACTGATGTTTCATCCTAGATGGTGGTAAAGACAGAACAGGAAATCCAATCGTTTCAGCCTACTCCCATCTGAGCATGTTTTGGGGGTAGCCTGTGTTTCAAGGGTTATTGCATGAAGGACATAGGCAAGCTCCAGTCTTCTACTTCAACAAGTTACTGAGGATTTGCCCATTGTCAACTGCTTCCCTCAGTCTGTTCCATCAGTCAGTGCTCCACATCAGCCTAACCCTAGCCTTGGAGGAACCCAAGGCAGTAATCCTCTCTGGTATTTACATGAGCCTCTTCCTTTAAACTACCAAATCCACCAGACTCATTTCCCAGGAAGCACCACTCTGAGGAAGATCCTCCCTAAGGAATGGGTAGGGATAGGGAGGAAGTACAAGACTGGTTCACTCTCAACTTCCTTGCAGCTTTTCTGTAAGACTTTTTGCTTTTCTACATGAGTTTGCAAGAGATACCTGGGAAGCATCATCAAGCACAGGGGAATAAAACAGATAATACGCTTTCCCCCTGTGCTGCAAAAATATCTTAAAACCTTGCTAGCATCTTCATAAAGCTCTGAGGTTTAGACCACAGGCAAGCCCTCACCACTGTCCACATGGAGCAGGACTAATCAATATCATATTACAGAAGCACTTGACCCCGTTTATCCCTGAGGATGCTTGGGGAATCCTTAACATTCAGAGCTTTAAAAATGTGCTCCTGGTGTATTTAATGAGAAGCTCCTTAGTGGTTTGGCTCCTGGTGACATTTAGAAAGTCTGGCACTTGGCTCTTCTCTTGGGGGCTGCCATTACTGTGGATGAAAGGATCTGGGTTTCAGGAACAAACTGGAGAAGGGATTGTGTTCTTGGGAATAAAGGGAAGAACTGCTGTGGATGGTAGAGGTGACAGTGGCAGGCATACGTGCTCTGTAAAAACAGGTGTAACTATGAATGATCATTACACTGCAGGAGCAGCTAGTATTTATTGGGGATCTCTAAGCAAGAAGGAGGACTAGGCTGTGAGCTGCTGGGCCACTTGTGGGTAGATATAAGAGCAAACCCATTCTAATTCATGCAGCCTTCATAGCACATCATAGGGAGGGAGCTATAGGAGAATCTAGAACCTCCCTGGGCATCAGCTACGCTAAGAGGCCATCATCCCAACTGACTCTTTCCAGCCTGGAAACAGTCTGCCTGTAGGAAACCTCTCGTGATTACACCAATAGCCCATAGCTGCCATTTCTGGTCCTCACTCATGGGAATCATGAGGCTGGTCTGGACAGAATCCCAGTGGTTGGCTAGGAGGGAGAGCCTCCTATCACTGGTAAGACACGATTTTGCCACTATTCAGGAAGACGCAGCTGTCTCTTACCAGCTGTGAGCCTCCAATACTCCTTTCACAAAGTCCTTTCATTTTTTTTTTCTCCCTCGGGATGCTCACTGAGTCCTTCCTCTTCTGAGGACATCCTTTACTAGACATTTTTCTTCCTTCCTAAAATGAGGTCCTTAATGTCACATCAGAACTTGAGGGAAGAACAGATTTACAGTGGTCTACAAGTCCTTCTGGGCCCAGGGTCCCTAGCCTTGCTGTTGTGACAGGATTCTGCAGCATTTTGACTCTCCAGCACCACCCTGGTGCCACTGTGCCAGCTTTTTCATCTACCCAGGGCACAGGTTAAGGCAGAGTGAGCGTTTTTACTTCAGTCACAGTCCCATTTGGTCATGATTTATGGTTGCCATGGCAACACCAAAGAATGCCCCCCCCCCTATGGTTTCCAGCAGAAACAGCCTCTTCACCACAGAACACCACAGTCACACCCATGGCCTTAGCTGTCTTCTCACCATTAATTGAAATATTGGGGAAAAAAAGAGAGAAATATTGGAAGCATCTAGTGCTCTGCATCCACACACACCCATCCTAGGATTGTGGTGCTACTCCTTGGTACTGGAGCCCTGAGGCTAGTTAGAGGTACTCTCACCACAATCAGATCCCTACAGAAGGAAACCTTTTGCCAACATGGAAGTCTTTCTGCTGCCAGCTATATTGTTTTTTTTTTTTTTTGAGGCTGGGCTGGATTCCTTGGTGCCCTTCCTCCATTAGAAGTGTTTGGAAGACACTCTGTCTCCCCCAGTGGCAACCAGCAGCTAAGAATTCCTATCAGTGGATCCGCATTCACGTGAGTAGCCAGGCTGGCTCACACTGTGAGGAACAGACACAGCCCTCTCTGCCTGATCTGCTTTGCTAACTCAACCCATGATTACTTTTAAGTATATGTACTAAAACGTCTCTTGACGAATGAGACATGAAACAAATGAGTTTTTTAAACAAACTTTTAGTGTAAATACACACACGGCCACGCTAGGCACAGGTGAGTAGAGAAGAGGTTTCCTTTCCTGGCTGATGAGTGGGAAAGGGGCAATATGGCAGTGCTTTGAGCAAGCTGTCCTGGATCCTCTTCCTGGCAGTGCTGAAACAGCTCACTTCACAAATACAGGCATGGAAGGTCTTTTAGGATCAACTGTGTATGACACCATGTGGAGAGGGGGCCGGGGCCACTCTCTTGAAGTTGTTGATCTGAAAGGGTTAGGATGTACTACACCAAGGCTGGGGTGACACTTCCAGTGCCCTGCATCCTCCATTTGACCTTCTTCACTGAGCTCTAAGATCTGGGGCTTACCTCTCTAGACAGCTTCCCCCAGATGCCCTTGTCCTTGGCTTTCAAAAGGGTTTGGCTAATAGGAGGCCAGAAACATGCAAGAGGGGAATGAGGTCCTTGTTGGGTCATGGAAAGCCAACTGAGTCCCTCCATTGAGACCTTGAGACTACAGAATTGATCATGGAACATTGTCCCCCAGCTGCTCTGACTGCTGCCAATCTCATCCCAGCTCCCCCTCCCCTAGTCACCCCCAATCTGTATTCCATGGACACTAACAGCTCCTGTTGCTGCCAGTTCTGGGGATTTACAACCTTCCTATGCTGGCTGGCCTAACCCTGCTTCTGTCTTCATAACTACCCTGTGCCAATGCCCCTCAGTGACTCTGCATGACTATGCCATCTGCTCTGCCAGCATCCTGACTGAGAAGCACTATAAACATGTCTGCCTGTTAACCAAGAGCAATGGGCCTCTCTGGCTTAGATCTGCGCACTGGAAGGGAGCTGGGGAGACAGGCTCAAAACATGCTGTGGTCTCCTGCTGTTGGAAGTTCTGAGATATCCCTGAACCTGCTGCCTCCCTGGGGACCCAGAGCTGGCCATGAGCCCAGGAAAGTCTTGCATACCCACCATGCAAACATGCTAAATGTTTCAACTTCACCCACTGGGAGTGGTTCCCTCCTTGGAATCAAAGCTGTTAGGTGCGTTTGCATATTAGAGGTCACATGTACCACTTCTCCAGACTCAGAGTGGGATACTTGGGTACTTACAACTAAGTGACTCCTCTAAGAGAGGGCACAGGGATGGGGAAGTGCACAGGTTTACTGACTTCATCTGACCATGTTTCATCTTCAATAGGGAGCTGGAGAGAAACCAGGGCTTGGTCTGAGATATGCTGCTTCTTGGCCTGTGTAGAAGCTGGCAAAGGTTACTGAGTGATAGAAATAGCAAGAGCCAGATAGTGCAATGGTACTGCACTATCTGGCCTGCAGGGAGCCCAGCTGCCTGTGCTTTCTGAACGGTACTGAAAACGGCTGTCCACACAAGAAAGACAAACAGAAATCCCAACCTGGTTGCTACATCCAACTCCAGTGGGTGAGCTCATCCAACTCAGACTGGCCGTGCTTGGTTCTCAAGGCCAGTGTAGTAGCTCTCAAGGGCCAGCTACGAACAAAAGAAAAGGGGTTTCCAACAGGAATGAGCTCACAACCTTGGTCTCATTACAATTTTATGGGTGTGGCCAAGATCACTCTCATGACCCTCTAGTACATGGTACTTCCTGGGTCAAAGTCTCCAATCAACCCTGTTGGTGACACTCATCTCTCAAGGTCCCTCTGCAGCTTGGTCTCCAGCTGTCAGCTTGCTCATTTTCTCCTATCCATCCAGAGCAGTTAAGGCCACTGTAATGATGATGAACATGTACGCACAGAAGTTCCCAGCATCAGACCTAACACTGTCCATTTTACAGAGATGCTAAACCACTTACCAAAAGACACCACACACGAAGCTTAGATGGCACAAACCTAACTCTTATCTGGACTTTCATGTTATCTCTTTTGTCACTGCTCTGGGGAACATTCCAGAGGTTTTCTCCAGTCTACCACATATATTTATTTCCTACTTTCCGAGGGGAAAGGGCAGAGGGTCTTTTAATCAGCAGCAATTAAGCCAATCATAGCATGAGTCAATGAACACTTTCCTAAGATACCCAGGGAATGCTACATAGAGACTTTCAGTTCTTTCAAAAATTGTGCCCTCTTACACTGCAGAGAGATGAAGCCGGAAAGTAGTTGTCAAGACAACCGGTACATTTTCCCCCAAAGACTTGCATCTATGTGGTCAGTGAATGGGGGGCGGGGAGATGTGACGTCCACCACCTCTAGGCCTGGTCCTTAGAGACCCAACTTGCCATTCCTGAATGATTTTTCTCAGAAAAAAATGGAGCACTATAGAATGGTTTGAGAGACACCTTCCTCAGTTTCTCACAAATACTGCACACATAGAGTCATTCTAAATACACAGGAAATAAGTGAATTCACTATGCGCCATGAATACCTTATAGCCTTAGGGTTCCATTCTCTCCTAGAACTGGGTTGAAGGGACATTTCTATCTCTGTTCCCTTACATGCTTATATGCTGCTATATGGTGCTTCCCAGAGAGATTTTGGAGCTACTTGCTGGAGCTAATATAGTCTGCCAGCCAGGGTTTCTGAATGACTGAACAGAATATGCCGTTCCCACCCCAGAACAAGATGGGATGCAACAAAGACCATGAATTTGGATTGTGTTTGAGCTACTGACATTTTGGTATTTTTGTCATAGCACTTTAAATTTATACACATGGTACAGCATCCCAAGTTAAACAGGAGAGCTGAGAGTTCTTTGAAGATGACCCATCTTTCCCAGGGCCTGGAAGGGTTCTTATAGGTCCCTGGAGCTAAGAGTGACAAAATTCCTCACAAATAATGGGGACACGGTTATGTCTCCCAGAGGAGAGACACGGTAGATTCACACAGGGAAGATGAGACACAGAACAGAATAGGATACTGTTGGAGTGTGTGCGTGTTTGTGTGTGCGTGTGTGTGTGTGCGCGCGTGTGTGTGTGCGCGTGTGCGAGTGTGCGTGTGTGTGTGAGTGTGTGTGGTGTATGTTTGTGTCACAGAACAGAATCCCTTGGGGGAGATACAGAACAGTCATAGCAAGGCTCTCAGGAGGGACACACACACACACACACACACACACACACACACACACACACACAAAGCAGTTTCCCAAGGAAGGGGGAGACACAGTACAGTCTCCCACAGGAACAATAACTAAGGGAAAACAAGGCTGAACTGATGCTCAGAACGGACCAGCCGCTTCCAAATGTTCAAAGGCTTAAGGAGCAGCAAGAGGGTAGGATAAAAAGTGATGCGAGGCCCGTCGCCTCAGATTCAGGGATGACAGTCCAGGAGCTTGTATCCTCAGAATAGCCAACCTGGGGCACGACCCTTTGTCCCAACCCATCAGAGCTCTACGATCCCCTAGACTTTCATGCTGTAATACCAGTAGAGATTCCCTACTGAATGAGAAATACGCACTGCAAAGTCCGAGACGAGGGGTTCAGACCAGGGGTGAATTATTTCAGATCAGACACTAGGAGTGAACACTGGAGCACCGACTGAGTTTGGTTGGAGAGGGAGGCATCTTGGGAGAAGAGGTACTTGGCACAGTAGTTATAGCTTTTCTGGGCATGCTAAACCTCCACTACTGCTATCCTACATCCCCCAGGGGCCCAATACCAGGGCAGCAGTTCCTTTTTCTGATTTCTAGTTTGGCAACGCCTAACTACAGCTCCTTACCTCCCCAGACTTTAGCTCCCTAGGAAAGTGGTTATCAGCCTCTGTATGCTTTTATAACGGGTACAGTGCTCCATCTTCAACTCTCTTCCCTCTGGAACCAAGGAGAACTGGAAGTCTTGGGTACATACAGAATTTACAGCCGGGTATAAAGCCACACCTAGAAACCACTGAGCAAAGGCTACACAGCCGAACTTCCTGGACCTTAAAGGACAGTTCAATGCCACCAATCAGCAAATACAAATTGCCTGCTTCTACTATTTTCTTCCTCGCTCAAAAGGAGCCAGTACCCCATCTGGGAAATACCTTTCGAAACCTGAGGGTCTGAGTATACAGCTCCCAACAGCTGCCCAAGACAGAATGCCTTTACAATCCAGCCTCAGAGCCAGACAGGGCAGCCTGCACAGTCATGAATATACTTGGTAGGATGCTCCAACAGGCTAATAAGAATCAGGACGGGGAAAATGCCCAGAGAACACAAGAAAGGCGCCCGCTGCGCCCCCTCTGCCCCCGCCCCGCACACACAACTGCCGCTGCGATAAGACTATCCGACAATGTCCTAGCCGGTCCCCTCCCTTCTTCCTGTTCTCCCAAGTGTACACGACCCCTCTGTGGCCCGCTCTTACCGGAACCGTGCCTCTGGCGCAGAAGGAAAGCCTGGTCTGATGGTGATGAAGCTGATGAAGCAGCAGCAGCTGCTGCAGCAGTGGTGGTGATTGTGTGGGTCTCAGAGGCGGCAGCAGCAGCCGCGGCTGCCTCCGGAACTTCTGGTCTAGAGGGAGGGCTCCCGGGAGGTGGGTTCTTGTCGCTGTACCCGGGTTCAGAGGTGGTGCGGACAGCAGCACCTGCATTGCTGGAGCTGACAGCGCTGGGGGCTCCGTGTCGCCGCGGGCCACTGCTCTGGATGTGGGACACTGCTTCAGCAGCCTGCATGTTGGGCGGTGCGAACCGAGACAGCACGCGCAGCAACGCCTGGGCCTTGTGTTCCTGAGTGTCGTCGTCGCTGTAGTCCGACACACGACACTCATAAACTCCTTCGTCCTGCAGTCGTACAGCAGACAACCGAAGGCGGTGCGAGATGTCATTGCCCTGGACACGCACGGTCTGTAAGACAGCCCGGTTAGAGGCCTGACCAGTGAGCTCCACATCTGCTTTGGTGACTGGGGATCTTGGTTCTCCTATCACTGTGCCAATAGGATCCCAATTGCCACAACATCCCAATATTTCCTAATACCTCAATACATCTCAACTGGTGGCAACGGGCTCTCAGTTCTTCCTAGACACCGTGTTGCGTGCGCACTGTGTTGGTCTCCAATTCCTAGCGGTCTCACCTCACATTTACTCTTTCTTACAGTTTCCCACATTTCCCCTTCAGAACGTATAACTCTCCATAACTTGCAAGAAATTTCAGACTGGGGCTCTCTGTGGCGAACCATCCACATCCTTCCTGCACCTTAATGCCGAGCCTAACTGCTCTGGGACATCCTACATATACCTGAAATTATGCTCACTTTTACTTAGAATCCAGAGAGCCTGGGGTGTGTCCATCTTGCCTGTAGCATGCACAACTACACATCCCCTGCCCTGTAATTTACAGTTAGCCCTTGCCTTGCTTAAGACTGACCACTTGTTAAGAGCCCTGAGAAAGTCCTCCTGGCTTGGTGGAAATCTTAAGATTCACCAAACACAGGCACAACCCCTCACCTCTCAACTGGGTCTGCAAAGAGGCTTGTTTTCAGGCCCTGCTACTTCCAATCTCCAGCACCACAGACCCTACATATCCTCGCTGCATAAGAAACAGCCCCCAGAAGCCCACAACTATGCTGTCCGCAGAAGAGGAGATGGTCGAGCAGAGGGTGCTTCTAGAGGGCCCGGTGCATGTGTAGGGTGAGATAGAAGGGGATGGGAAGTTGGAGCCCCAAGCAGTCTGAGCAAGGAGCCACACTCGAGGTCTTGGAAGAAATGACAGCCAAGAAGTCAAGAGCAGGTGCATGCCAGGAGCCTATGCAAAGGGTGAGTTTACTGTTGCGGGGTTTGGGGACTCGGATTTGGACCCTTGATTTACACAAAAGACAACCTAATTCCTCTACTAGCGACAGATGGCATCCAGATACGCCAAGTAGCCCACAGTGCTTCCCTGTGGTAGCAAAGCTCTCATTGCTTGGCCGCAAAGGTTTTCTAAAGGGGAGGGAGCTGCGGAGCGCAAAGCGGCCAGAAGGGGTCTCCCGCGGCCCATGCTGGGCTCCACACTTACGCTGATTTTAGTTGCATCCTTATTTGTTACCTAAAATGCAGAGAAGGGGGAGGAAGGAGAAGAGGAGGGGGAGAGAGAGGAGGGAGAGGGAGGGGGAGAGAGAGACTGATTAAGCAGGTGGCATTTGTGCACCGGGAAACCCTGATTTGTCTTTGACAATGAGACTTTCTGCAGGTGGGCTGGGAGTTTAACTGCGTGGGGTGTGGCATGGTGGAGGGCACCAGATACATTAGGATTCCCGCAGTGTACCAGAGAGGAGCAGGTTTGGGGCTAACACCTTGTTTGGCTAAGCAGCGGCTGCCCTGACACACGCCTGTCTGCTGTCCAGAGTGGGTACTGAATGGCCAGGAGCGTGCAAAGGAGAGAGTCTTTTCTCCTACTCATCGCCTCTAAACCCTCCACTGAATTTGAAACTGTGACAAACTGGATGGAGGGTCCAGCATCACCGAGGCCTTGGCAGCCTGCTATGTGTGAATACGTGCCAGAGGAAAATGAGAACAGGAACTCTGAGTGTGATCCCGGGACACTGTGGGTGTGAGTGAGTACCGGAGTGCGAGTGTGGGTTATGGGGCAGACTGCAAGATTTTCCAGCCACTGAGGGTGGGGCAGCTCCTCAGATACTTGTTCTCAGATACCGTGTTCTCTCTACCATGTAAATGCAATCTGGAGAGCTGAACCCCCTGGCCTTGAGCCCTAACGCCTTGGGTGGCAGAGGAAAGACCAATAGAACCAAGTGCTCTTTCTTCAGCCAGCACCCATCAGAGTACAGTCCCAGAGCTAGCGAGCCTGAGCCGCCAAACTGGATCAGGTGTGGGTTTTCTAGGGCTGGGCATGAAGGGAGTTCCCTGAGGTTACAGAGAAGGAAGCAATGTTCAGAACAGACAGCCTCTGGGGACAACCTCCGACTTTGACGATGCTGTGGAGATGCAGAGGCTGGGAGGTGGCTGCGCGACAGGGCGGCGCCCTGTAAGGGTAACCCTCACTTCCCCTGGAGGGAGCAGGGTAAGCATGGGTGCCTCTTGGGCAACGGGTTACCTTGCTCCGGGCTCCTGGCACGCTGAGTGCCAGCTCGTGTAACAGCTCCCGGGGAGGCTCCTTAAGGTACCACCACTGAATCTCCAGCGAGTATGAGGTGGCTCCGCTGGCCCGGAACGCGCAGGGCATTTCGATATCGTCTCCCTCCCGCACGGTTACATCTTTGGGGACTTCGGTGAATGTTGCTGGGGGCGGGAGAGAGAGGCGTGACAAGCTGAAAGGCGGGGGCTTGGGACAACCCAAGGCTGAGGCGGTTGATCTCCTGCTCTCCGGCCTTGGGCTGCCCCCACTCCTGTCCCCAGCTACTATGCGGCCCAGCGCGCGAGAGGCGCCAGCAAAGTTCAGGGAGCAGCTGCAAGGCGGAAGCAGAGACCCGCCACTTGCTGCAGGCTGCTTCGCTCCGGGTCGCGCAAGGTGCAGGGCAGATAGGGCCGCAGCACTGGAGCCCGGGCTGCGGCGCGCCAACTTTCGCTCGCTGCAGGCCTCCTCTGCTTAGTGGGGGGCCCACCGAAAGACTCCCTAAGCGGACGCCACAGCCCCGGCGACCCTCCTCTGCTCTCGTGCCCCTGCCCACTCCCAGCCTGGGTTGCACACCGGGGATTGCCGGAGACCGTGAAGCTTGCCGCTTCCTTTTCTCCTCCGCTGTGGCCAAGCCGGCAGGCAGACTTTCGTGGCCCCAGCAAAGATTCCCCTGAACCCATCGCGGTCGCGAAGTTCCCGCGCTCACCGTCGGCGACGAAGAGCAGCAGGCCGTGAAGCAGCAGAGGCGGCAGGTATCCGAGGGCGCCGAGCCGGTTCCGCTGTTCCATCTCCCGCAGGGTTGCGGCGGCGGCGGGGGCCCGGCGCGGAGAGGCGGCGGCAGCAGCAGCTTGGGCTCGGCTCCGGCTCGAGCTCCGGCTAGGACTCCTCGGAGCCTGCCATGGCCCCGCACGGCGCCCCCTCCCCTGGCCGCCGCCTGCCGCCAATCAACCCGGCTTTCTAGCCGGCTGGCAAGGCGCGGGTCTGGCGGGGGGCGCTGCGCGGGGGAGCACAGGAGACGAAGTCGTGCCAGGAGGGTCCTTTAGTCGGTACCTCCTTCGGTCCGGTGGTTCACGGAAAATGGGGGTCCGCAGTTCAGTCTCTGCCAGGCGGGCCGGGCAGTGGCCGGGCTGCGCCAGGACCCATCCTTGGAGAACGGAATGAGTGCCTGAAAGCCACCAGCTTCTGCCTCCCGGTCTCCTGGCTGGCCTCCCGACTGCCACCTCCTCCGGCTCCCGCCGAGCTCCCCCGTCGCCGCCCCCGCCGGTTTCTCAGCGGCTCTCCGCAAGGCGAGTGTGCGCTCAACCGCGGCGCGCAGACCTGGCGTCCGACCCAGTGCAGCGCGGAGAGAGCCGGTCCGGTGTGACCGACCCGCAGCCAGAGAGAGGCGGGGAGAGGGGGAGGGGAGAAAAAGGGAGGGGGCGGTCAGTAGCTGGGCGGCGAGCAGCCTCCTTGGCGGCATCACCCCCGCCCTCCCCTCCGAGTCCGCCCCGCCCCCACTCATTGGCCCCCATCCCTACGCGGGGTCACTAGGAGCGACCACCGTCTTTCTGGCTGCGGCGCAGCCCCACCCGCCTCTGTTTTGCTTAGGGGGGTCTTCCCACCCAAACTCCTGGCTTCTTCTCGGTGTGTCCATCCTTGGAGAGAGCTGCTCCACCCTGCTTTCCGTGTGCCCCCCCACCAGCCTCTCCGCAGCCCCCAGGGCCTCAACTCCTTACTCAGGTTTGGGCCATGAGCCACACCACTCTTTGGCCCAGACCCGGGCCATGGTGGGTGGATGGGCGCCAGAGGACTGCGAGAAGGGAGGAGCACTGTGTCCGGCCAGAAGCAAGGCCAGGTGACAGTGAAGACCAGGAGTCCGCAGTGTGAGAGACAGAAGTGAGCGCCCAGCGCCCAGAACCCGGCTAGCAGGTGCCTGTGGCGCGGAGCGCACCAGAGAGCCAGCAAGCAGCGGCCGTGAGTGACGGCAGAGGCGGTGCGGGTGGGGTGGAATGGGGAGCGCCGGGCACGACTCAAGGCTCCGGAGGTTTCTGGGTGGGGGCGGTCTTTTTGCCCGGAGAGAGCCGGGCCCTGTGTCCTCGCAAGCTCTTGCCAGCCATTGCCCCATCTGTAGCCATTGCAAACCCCCCCCACTCCACGCAGAAGGAGGCAGAGGTGGTATACACAGTTGGGTTCACAGCCCATCCCCCCACTTTTGCAGCCTGTGTGTCCCAGAACATTCCCTGGCCATCTCCGCAGCCGCCTAGAGAGTGCAGTCTCCCTTCCTAAGGGGTGTGTGGGTGGATGAGTGGTTCAGTCCAGGCACAATGGCTTAGCGGGGAGCCCTGGAGCTCTCCTTGGGCCTCTTCTCTTTCTTTTCCTCAGAATTTGGGATTCCCCAGCCAATGGTCTGGTCTGGTCTCCTTAGCTTTACCTGAAGTTATGCTAGCACGTCCCAGTGAACTTCCCCTGCAGGCTGCCGTAAGTCTCCTCCTGTCTCTGCCCGTGATGAACCCAGAAGGGAAATAATTTCTCAATGGCCATCTTCGTCTAAGACAAGATGGTCAGGAACCCGGAGAAGAGGTTGCTAGCCCTTTCTAAAGTTTGTCCTCACTAATGAAGACCATGGCTACTGCATCCCTCTGCCCCTCCTCTTCCTCGTATGACCAAAGAGTCATTCCCACCCTCTGGTAACTGACTGATAATCTTGCAAACAGAAGAGCATCTAGACCTTTCCTCCACGGTCCCCATTGCCTACTCCCTCTACAGCATCGGCCGGCCTCCCCGCCTAACTCCTTCCCCCTTCATTCCTCCAGTCCTCAGAAACCAGGATAGGTCTGTGAATGCAAGACCTTGCAGGCCCGCCCCTTGCTGTCCTCAGCTTTTGAAGGGAGGGGGCAGACTTGTATCATGCTACACAGATGCAGGACCATAGCAGAGTTCTACAGGGGCAGTTGGGGAATTTATTCCAAGCAGGGATCTGATGGCATGAGCTAGCTCTCTATGCGTTGGCTTGTTTGGTGAGGTAGTAAGCTTCTTTCCTAGTACCAGGGCCAGTCCAGGATTGGGACCTGTTACCAGGCTTCCTGGAGGGAATTCCTGTAGCGAGGAGTGACCTTGGTCATTCTGAAGTTTTGTGGATTTTTTTTTACCTATTCCCCTGGTGGAATTTTTTTTTTTTGGCCTATGACATAAATTGGTGTTACTATAATAGTAGAATAATAGTAATAGCTACTTGCCATTCCGTGCTTTTGTTGCACAACAGACACGGGCTGCATTTTCTACGCATCAGGTCTCAGGATGACAGCTGAGAGGTCCTTCTCAAACATAAATCACATCATTCTTCGCCTCCTCAGAAGTCTGCAGTGGCTCCCACTCCACCCAGCACAAATACCAATGGCCTCCCAAGATTAAACAATTGCCTTCTCAACCTTTACCTTCCCCTCCCTCTGCCTTCTCCTCCTTTCTGTCCTTCCCCTGGCTCACTCTTCCCTGGACAAGGTCCTTTCTCCTGCAATGCAACATACTCGGCCCACCCCCACGGCCTTTGCATCAACTGTCCCAGGTCCAGCTGGGATGCGAAGGGAATGAAAATGAAATTTATGCCCTGGCAATGCTGAAGCATGCGTGGGCAGCCCATATATGGCGGTTCTGATGAACTTGTCCATCCTGGGTTTCATGTTCTAAATTGATAAGAACGACTGACCAGGTCTCTTCCTCAAGAGGGCACCAGATCTCATTACAGGTGGTTGTGAGCCACCATGTGACTGCTGGGAATTTGAGTGCAGGACCTCTGGAAGAGCAGGCAGTGCACTTAACCGCTGAGCCATCTCTCCAGCCTCTCCCAAATACTCATGCTCTGGTTTTTGTCCAGAAGTCACTTTCTTGCTAGGCTCATCCACCTCTAACTCATGTTTGCCTCGGCAGTCCGGGGCTGCCTCCCCCAGCACTCCTTTGTCCTTTCATTGTTTTCTTTTAAAAAACCACTTTTCGCCATAGGATTCAATGTCTTTACTTATTGTCTTTCCAGCTTAAAGTCTGTAAAGCCTTTGCCTGCTTTGGTCACTGGGGCATCTCTGGCTTTTAGCACAGGGGTCTAGCACAGTCTGATTTAGACAACGTGGTTTCAGTCCGTGTTGTAGACGAGGTGGTTGAGGCTCAGAGAACTTGTAGAACTTCCCTAAGGTCACACAGCTAGAAGGTGGCCAAGTGAGGCTTTAGCACAGGTCGGTCTTACTTTAGGTTCTTTATTTAAACAACCACAAAACAAAAACTTACACAACTCTCTTCCAAGCCAAGAAAACCTGGAGCTTCTGAGAAGGGAAGAGCAAGGTATTTAGCTCTATGTTGATAGAGCCCATGTATATTGGAGGGGAGAGCAGGACCTTCCTAGTTGCCTTTAGCACCCAGCTGTGCTAAGGCAAAGTAATGAACTAGGAACACATTTGGAAGCATTGGGGAGGGCTCTTGGCCGCCTGTGCTAGGATTTCCTGGTGGTCGGCAGGGACTCTGGGACTCTTACTTTGTTCTGGCCTGGGTACTAACTCTGAAAAGGGAGTTAGATACCTCCTGGTGGACCAGAGTCCTAAAGCGAGAACTGTGGTAGTGTGTGTGTGTGTGTGTGTGTATCTTCTTTAAGGGGTTGATTCTCTCTAGGGGAACAGCCACTCAGCCCTACCCACTGCAAACATCTCTCCAGCACCTGCAGAGATGCCTTGCTGGCAGGCATCCTGTTTGTGTGAAGGAAGCAGTTTCCTGTGATGGATGTGTGAGAATGTTTGGTTCCCCTCCATGATTGCTCATGGTGAAAAAACGCAGGGTTTCCGTCCCTCCCTCTCTCTGTAGTCACAGATCTGAAGTGCCTGGGACAGTGTGCAGGGACCTCCCATAACGCGCCTGGCGGCCTTTGAACTGGCTGTGTCCGTGGCTTGTTCCTGCTAGACCTGGCCACAGTGCCTTGAGTCCCTTTCACACATGCGTAAATTATCTCTGTTGTAGCTAGACTGTGAGCTGGGCAAAAGCCCTTGCCAGTGCTGATCTGGCGATGGTGATCTCTGAAAACATCTTCAACACAGCCTTAGCTGTGCCTCCTGGAGTCACTTGCGAGGTTTATTTATTTTAATGTTCCATCTTGGAGTTGAGGTTTCGAAATTCTTGTCTTGGCTGACCTTTCTTGTCCGTTCCCCGCCACGTGCAGCAACATTGATTTTGGGTAATGTGTTTTGATTTTAAGATGCAGCCCATCCATAAACTTTTCTATCAATAACCCCAGCACTCTGGGTACCATACAGCTTAAAGCGAAATATCAGATTTATAGGGACTTTTATTTTTGGGAAATGTAGTCATTCATTTACCATCAGTGTCAGGGGATAAAGGCTTGGAGTCTGGCCCAGGGGGGACCCCACTGCAAGGACACACATCAGGTCAGGAACCACCAAGATTGCCCGTGAGGGAAAGGGTGGGGAGGTTGCTTCTGAGCCAAGAGAAGGGCAAGTGAAAAAGCTTTCATTTTGTGTTCCTTTTGCCCTCTTCTGTCCAGCCTCATGACTAGCCTGGAGTGTCAGATTCCAGGAGGAGGACAACCCCCGCCTTGCGTGGGGTCAAGAGAGGCTCTTGGATGCTCATCAGACCTTAGGCTGTCACAGGGACTGCCTGGCCCTGTCCTTGTATTTACTGCAAAGCAGGCATAGCTTTCAGCCTGGGCTCAGCTGATTTGTAGAAGGGACACACAGCTGTCAGGCCCCAGGGTCTGGCCTGCCATTGCCTCTCTGGGTCTGCTGAGCTGGGGCTGTGTGTGAGTCTATCAGAAACATAGTTTCGTGGGCTTAGCAACTATCTAGAGAAAGGGGTATGAAGAGAGAAAAGCCCCAGGCAGGATCTCCTTCTTTACTTTGCAGCACTGGGGACACTTCAGAGAACAAGATAGAGGGATGTCCTGCACAAGGCCTCTGCACTTAAGTGAAGAGTTGAGGGGGAAGGTGGTCCAAATTTTAAATGGAGAATCTCATAGCTAGGGTTGGCCTGGAACTTTCCATCCTTCTGCCTCATTTTCCTGAGTGCTGGGTTCCAAGGCTTTGCACCTCCCTCCCTGGCGAGGACTTTTGTGCCTAGAATAGAGAGGCTGAGAGTTCAGATGGTATCGGGGCTGAATCTTACAGGAAGCAGGTCAGCATGGGATGGAATGACTCCCCTACATGGGGAAAGTTAGAGACCCCTTGGGCAGGCTTCCTGACAGAACTGAGCCTGTGAGCAGAGATGAGTGAGATGGTCTCCCATGGGGCCTGGTTAGGGTGTGTTACCGACTAGAATGCTGCCCTAAAGAGCAGGCTGGGCCAGCAGACAGCCCCTTGTGACTGAAACAGAAAGGAGTGCAGCGTAACATCATGGGTGAAGCTGAGAGACAGGGCAGCCTTTGGACTCACGACAAAGAGGTCGCAGGGACTCTGATGACTTGTCTGTTGGGTTAGGTATGAGCAGGGATATTGGCAATCTGTTTATATTTGGAGGCAGAGGCAAGGTCATTGCTGTAGACAGCTCTCTTCGACTGATCTCTCAGGAGAGTCCTCAGCTTGCCACCTTCCTCTCCTCCCACTCCTCTTACCTTTGAGAATGGGTCCTGGCAAGCAGAAGTACCTCCAGCATACTCACGCCGTGAAAGCCCCACAGTGCCCAAATCGGGACGGGGGGGGGGCAACCATGAGAGCTGATGACTCAGCTGCTGAGGAAGAAGTGACAGGAACAGCAGTCTATATTGTCAAGGCATACCTGCTGGCTTTTGGTGCTGCGGGGAAGTAGGGCGGGGCATTGCAGTCATTGCCTGGTGGGTCTTGAACCTGGTGGGTCTTGAACCTGCTGGGAGAGGCAGAATCGGAACAAGTAGTGACCAGAGAGTTAAGCACCCCCTAATGGATTTTAGCTCCTCGCTTCTCTCTCTGTGTTGTTTAATCATTTGCCAAAATAAATCTTTAGACCTACAGAGAGTTTATTTTTTTATTTTTAATATTCTCAGTGCACTTGGGGTTTTATTTCCCACTAGATCTATTAGTTTAATTTAGTAGGGGACAGACTGTGTACTTAACCAAAAATTGCTTTGACATTATGGAGAATTAAGAGGCTCAGGCCAGATAGATGGAGTTGATCGATTTGTTTGAGATAAACTCTATTATTTCCCCTCACGTTTTCTTCACCTTAATGGTGAAGACAGTGATTGGAAAACACAGCTCTGTCTGATCATAACTAGGCCAGAGAGTCGGGGCTCTCACTCCTGTGTCTTTTACAGACACCCGGAGATCACCTCCTTGGCAAGGTGTTGGAACATGGCGGTGGAGGTGCTTTGAGGGGCTATAGTCACCTGTAGCATGCCCAAGTCTCCAGTCCTGCCAGCTGTGGTCTCCATGTGAGTGACCAGTCTTCTGAAGAGTTAGTTTCATATCAGGAAACCAGTGTGAGTATAGGACTCAAGGCACAGAGCTGCGAATCCAGGGATGGGCAAATCCAGGCCTGTAAGCAGATCCTCAGGATGAGTGGCCAAGTCTCTCCTCTTGTTAGAAGATGCTGGGATCCTGCCTCAGCTGCTGTGGAATGGATGAACTGACATCTGGGCAGTAGCTTTGTACATTGCTAGGATGGGTGCATACTACAAGATTATGGTCTTGTTTCTCCATCACGTTGACCTCAGGAGAAGTTCTGGTGTGTCAGTTCCATTAAAGGACAGCCTCCGATCTAGGACCTCAAGCTTGTAGCATCCTCCTACAGCTGTCTGGACCTCCACTACAAGTCTCTGACCAGAGCATCTCCATAGGGTGCTGGACAATAGGAGACACTCTGGTGGTCTTACACAGCTCTTTGCAATTCTCTCTTGAAGAGCCCATGTCTACACTTCTGTCTGCGTACATCTAATTCTCCTGCCCCAGTGGTAGCTCTGATTAGTGCAATAAAGCAGAAGGTCCCTCTGTCCCATCAACACTGTCTCCCACTCCATCTCTCAAGGGTCTGGTGATTGCTGGGGCTCTGCCTTGAGTTCTAAGAGGTCTCATCTGGGCTGAGCAGGGAGGTATGGTGATTCATGCTGTTGGCATGGATTTTTCCACATCTGGGGTGGATTCCTGGGCCATTTTGACTAATGCACAGAGTTTCTGTCTTTTCACACTTACCGGCATAGAGACAGCTTCACTTGTCTGCATGGGTGTGCCTGGAGCTGGCAGACCTGAGGAAGCTTACCGCCTACCTATCTAGTAGAGACAGCTGTTATTGAAAGACCTGTGGTTGGTCTGAACCTTTGCAGGGTGGGAGCCATGCCCAGTCTATCCTTACACCTGCCCAGACACATCGCTCAGTATGTGGCGGCTATTCAATGGGTGATGGGTGTCCGGAAGCCAAAGCCATTGTGTGACCCCTTTTGAGTTCCCAGGCTGCTCAAAGGAGCTTGGGCTTTCATGGTCTCATTCTGGGAGCTGGCCCATCTCTACTGTGAGACTAGAGCATGGGGCGTGGGGGATAGTCTCAATCTCTGATTGACATAGTCTCTAGCTTCAAGGCCTTGCTGGATACAGCTGTGCCAGTTTTACCTTTATACTTGAGTCGTCACAGGCAAAGGCACAGAAGGGGCACAGGATGGACAGAAGTGTTGCGTAAGGGTACTTGCCCTGGTGTTAGTGGCCAGACTCTGGCCATCTTGACTGCTGTACTGGTGCTTATGCCGAGGTCTTGGAGGAGCTCCCAGGCACTGCTGTGACCTTCACGCCTGAATCACCCCCTCAGATTTTGTCCTGCTGGTAGACTGGCAGCTGCCAATGCTGCGTGGTTTGTGAAATGTCAGTGGTTTAATATCAATTCTGGAGGTTTTATTGCCTCCCCCCCATTTTCTGATGGGATTTGAGCCAATCAAGGCTGATCCAGATGATGGTAGATTTGTGTTCCCATCAAAAGTTGACAAAAGGTCACCCTGCGGGGGAGAGGGGCTGCCTTGACCCAGCACTCCTGTCTTTGCTCTTCCTGTAGGCTTTCCCTACGGCACAGTTAGATGAACACAGTGCTTGGCCACCAGGAGCCATTGCCAAGGCCAAGGTATGTAGAGGGTTTAAGATAGGCAGCTGTCAACAACGAAGGAGCCTGACTTCATCCGCAGAATGTCTTGAAGCTTCAGATCTGACTTGATTTTTCTCAACAGTGTTTTAAAATACAGTTTTCCTCTTTCCGGGAAACAAAACAAAGGTACCAAATAAGATTTTTGTGGTGAAAGCCTAGCCCCAGGCCTCACTGACTTGTGCCTCAATTCTCTCTCTGGCTCAACATTGGGGCAGCAGGAACTACGTACAGATCTAGACCTCTAGACCAGATGGGTCAGTGGGCTCAGACTTTGCTTTTCCTTGTTACGGAGAGGCCAGCCCACATGATTGCGACATCTTCTCCTGGTCTGCTCAGTGGCAGATGCTCATGTATGAGGCACACCTTTCAGAGTATACCTGGGCCAGGTATGATCAGAAAGAGGAAAGAATGGGGACTGAGGTAAGTTAGGAAGTCAAGGAACATTATGGGGACACGGGATGAAGAGGAGCCCCTCCCGCAAGAATCTGGATGTTCTCACTAACAGTGTAGCCAGAATTCCAGTTCAGTTAACAACTAACTGCTTCAGGCCTTTCTCCCTTTCCCAATCTAAATTTACAGTTTAGTGGGAATCTCACCAAATACTCCGTGTTCGGAGAAGAAATATGTACTAAATCCTCTGTGCAACCTTAGTGGCTCCTGGTCTCAGTATATTATAATTCCGCCCAAGGCATCTTCAGACACACCCTATAATTTCACTTAACCGAAACTTTCTTATCGACCTTTAAGGTATAACTTGAGAGCCACCAAAGTGGTACATATGGCAATTACTAAGACAATTACCTTCCACTCTCCTTCAAGGACCTCGTATCTACATTTAGGTAGTGTAGTCTCTGGGTCGGCTCCCCTCTTGGCCTTCATTATGCAGATTCATGCTGGGTTGACCGTGGCGGGGGGGGGGTAGTGGATGGTAACCCTGGGCTCAGGGCCCTTCGCTAGCCACAGAAGAAGGCTCAAACTCCCCATTACTGTTGGGGGGCTATGTCCCCTCCAGACACCTGGAAGGCTGTCTGAGATATTCCAGAAGTTAGTGCACAGTGTGGATTCCAAGATCTGCGAAGACCTGATAGCAAAGAGGTGGGGCTCATTGCAGAGATAATTGGAGTGCCAAGAAATCAGAGATGTTTGTCTGCAGATACCCCCTGAACTCTGGCAGAAAGTGCCAGAAGGATATACACTTCAGAATGAGGAGTTGTCTTCCAACCACTATTTTGGCGGGGGGAAGTAGGGGAATTTCATTATTTACTTCTTGCTCTATAGTCCAGGCTGCACCCCATCTCAGGAATCCTAAATGTTGGGGCTGTAAGCATGTGCTGCCATACCTGGCAACTCTGGCCCCCTTCCAAGCCCGGTGCACTGCCAACATGACGGTTTTCTGTGTCTCACTAAGTTGCTTGACACCCATGAGGCAAGCAGGAGGAAATGATGTCCCTCCCCTGGGCCCGCTGCCACAAGCTGTGATTAACCTTTGGGTTGTCCCCAGCTCTATACTTTTCTCTTTCCTGCTCAGCCACCATCCTAACGCCAGTCTCCATCGTCTGCCGGTTGGTGCGCAGGGATTCCACTGTCCCAGCACTGGGTACTGAACTTCCTATTTAAAAGGTACTCCACGGGTCGGTTGGAGTGATGAGATCCATGCTGAAGGGCAGGAGTCTTTGTAGCATTTTCCCCCTGGGATTTGGCTGTGACTACAGATGGACATCTCTGATTTCTCTGCCTCTGCTGCCGCTAGTGTCATACAGTGCCTAGATACTTGGTCACTTGGGACCAGAGTACCTCACTGGCCTGATACATGGAAGTCCTGTTGCATTTTCTCCTTATTGTTCCTCAGAACACTGGAGCATCTACAGTGTGCCTGACAAGAGTTGGACCACAACAAGCATTTCTTGGATTAATAAAAAGTGTGGACATACAGGTATTCGCGTGTTCACTTTTCGAATCACTGGGATAGAACAGCGGACAGAAGCACCTTGGGGGCTTTATTTGGGGCTCACAGTTTGACTGCAGCAAGGCCTGGGGGCTGAAGCCACACAGCCCACAGTGGCAGGAACGTTTGGTATGGTTTGTTCACATCTTGGCAGAGAAGACACAGAAGGGGCATCCTCTCGCAGGCCTGCCCTCAGTGACTCACTTCTAGTTAGGCAGCAGCCCCAAGGATTTCACATTCTCCCCCAAACAGCCCTGCAGGCTGGGGAGTATGTGTTCAAGCACTTGAACCCACTGGAGCACATTTTTAAACTTTAATCCTTGCTTGTGAGAGAGTCACACTCTTTCCTTCCTCACGGGTAGAGTACCTGAGCCCCAGAACCATGTCGTCTCTGGAGGACACAGGAGTGGTACGGAGCCAAGGCTGAGTCTTCCTGCAGAGCGAAGCTGCCCTCCAGACCTGCCTCGCTGTACTTGTCTCTTCTTTCCTTTCTTTCAAAGGAAGCGCTTTCTCTTTACAGCATCTCGAGTTGGGTACTATGTAGCCACAACCACTGGGTTAGTCAGTGCCATCTCTGGTGAGCAACTGGGTAATTATTTCCAAAAATATTGACTTGTAATGTGAGGAAGGCTCCTCTCCAGGCCACCCGTCAGCAGAAAATTGCCTCTGGTATTAACATTTCATCAACCACATAATGTGAATTGATGTAAATGCATAATTAGAAATAATAGCCTGGGAAAATTCACTCTTATTTATAAAATTGGGCTTGTTAAATTAAAATGGGAGCTAACGACTTCCATTTCCCCAGTAAAACACGGCCTGGGTTTTGCCGGCTTTGTAGAGGTCCTGACTCATGTCTCCGGGAGCTTCTGTGCACCCACAACTGGAAGAAGAGAGAGAGAGAGAGAGAGAGAGAGAGAGAGAGAGAGAGAGAACTCTAAGCAGGCACAGATATCACCTTTCCTAAAGGTGGCTCTGCAGTCACATGAATGGGCCTCTCAGAAACATCTCAATCATGATGCAACAAATAGCAGACTTGAAGGAAGAGGGCTGGAGGTAAAATCCTTGGCTTTCATCCTCTTAGAGACAGGGGATAGCTCAGCCACTTGCTTGTGTCCCAGGGATGACAAGGTACCATATGGATAAGATAAACACTACCTCCACCTTGTTCCTGCTGGGCAAGCAAGCCTGTTCTTCATGCCCCAGCCTGTGACACAGGAGAGGTGGCCTGGTCCTCTCCTGCCTGGCTACAGGAGGAGCATGGTGTTGAAGAGTCTGTCCTGAGTCACCAGCAAAACAGGGCTTGAGAGCAGGAGAACAGAGCAGGTGTGCAGATGCCTGGAGCCGTCTTTTTTCTATGACCCCCCGCCCATCCTTTCTGCTTCTACACCCCTCCCAATTGGGCTGTGATTTCTCATCAGTTACAGTCTGTCCAGGTTTTAAGCCTTGATTTTAAAAATGCCCATTAAATAGGAACCATTGTTGTTGTTGTTTATTGTTTTTGTTGCTATTTGGTACTAGGAATTGAACCTGGAGCCTCATCCTTGCTCATATATA